>NC_091447.1:25760172-25872273 GCF_964237555.1 Oryctolagus cuniculus | reverse complement strand
GAGCAGCAGTTACTCGCAAGTGTCTTGCAGTTGTGAATTGTTCTACTTCTTCCTCACTTGTGTTTTCCTTTCCATGTGTGGGGGTATTTGTCTCTGCCTCACAATTTACTGCAGTTAACTTCTAGGCTAAGCAGTCTGTACTTTGCATGAGATCTTTCTTTTAGCTGTCCCAGCCATTAAGACTTAGGAAACTAAGCATAAAGCTTTTGTTTGTTTCAGTGATGTGGTTTACTTAAGTTGCTAATGATATGCTGAAACCAGAAATGTATATTAGTATTGAAAAGAAAAATCAATTGGATTAAGTCAAATAAATAAAAATAAAGTCTAAAAGCTTTCTGAAAGATTAACATTATTTTTCCAAAACAGATTGCATAATATAGTTCAGTTATCAAATTAAAATTAATGATTTATAATACATCTCAAATTGTATTATCTAAGGTTTTCATTTTTTAAACATTTTATGGAAGCTAAAATATTAATATAATTTGTAATATATCTGCATAAGTCTTTAGAAAAATATGTGACATGGAGTTCTTTACAGAGACCCAGAGACACGATGGAAACACGAACAAACTGATGAGCAAGGACAAACATTTTGTTTCTTATAAATTATATTTGATTTTAATGGATTTGACATTTTCTCCTTAAACACAGTTTTGGTCAGGTCTGTATTTTGGAGAGAAAGTTAGAATGGAAATGGAAATAACATTTAATTTCTATTTAATTGTCTCTCTGACATGTATATTGTAGGAAGACTTAAATGAAGTATGGTTAGTTGTAGGGACTAGAAGTCTCAATTTCATCTAAAATGATGGTAATTCTGTAACCCACCTATGGTACACACGATCATGATAATAATACCTAAATACATTTCAGTTTATCTATGAATATTCTTTTAGCACTTACGTGCCTGGTACCAATTCAGCTCCCTATGTGTATCAGTTCCCTTAATCTTTTATTTTATTTTATTTTATTTTATTTTATTTTTTTTAGTTTTTGACAGGCAGAGTGGACAGTGAGAGAGAGAGAAAGGTCTTCCTTTGCTGTTGGTTCACCCTCCAATGGCCGCCGCGGCCAGCGCACTGCGGCCGGTGCACCGTGCTGATGCGAAGGCAGGAGCCAGGTGCTTCTCCTGGTCTCCCATGGGGTGAAGGGCCCAAGCACTTGGGCCATCCTCCACTGCACTCCCTGGCCACAGCAGAGAGCTGGCCTAGTTCCCTTACTCTTAATAATAATCTTAATAATAACCTTAAGAGCTCGATCATATTAATTTCTTCGTATTGCAGATGAGGACATGGAAGCATGGAGAGGTGAGTGATTTGCCTGCAGGCGCACAGCAGGCAAGGGGCAGGGCTGGGACCTAAGCTAAGCAGAGCAGCTCTGCCAGTGTGCACCTGCCCGCCACACTGGGGCGGAGGCTCTGTTCCCCATCATGGCTTCTAGACCAGCATCAGCAGCCGCATCACCTGGAGACACTGGACATCGCACTCCCAGGCCATATCTCAGACCCACTGAGTTGGAAAAGCTGGGGGGAGGCTGTACAACCTGTGTTTTGAGGAGTCCTTCAGTGATTCTGATACACACGGGTGTCTGAGAGCTGCTACTTCTCCCTGATCAGGGGACAAGGGTCTAGTGGTAGAGACAGACATGCAAATATACATCATCTAGTAAGTGCAGTAATTGAGGCATAGGTGAGGATACTTCAAAAGCTTCATGGAAAATGGGATGAGGAAATAATTTAATTTTACTGCAAGACAACTTTGAAATCCAAGCACAGTTTTCCATAATATGCATTTTTCATGAACTTTTTGAAGACCCCTCATATTAGGAACAGAGATGCTGCAAAGGAGACTGTAATTGGAGGGCGAAAGTTTTGCTTTTTGAGCACTAAGAAATTTGTGCTTGATTTTAAAGACACAGAAAAGGCAACAAATCCCAATACAGGTAGGGTATGCTGGATTTGTTTGTCCGGAGTTTGAGCAGATAGTCTAAATGACTTCAATCGGGGCTGAGTATTTTGGCAGGACCAGCAGAATCATTGTTACTATCCTGTGTAACCCATCTTCTGGCCACAGCTGTGCCTCTGACATTCATGCTATTCCTGGAATTGATGGTTTTAAAGTTTTCTGAAGACATTTTTTGGAGATCACCTAAGATAATGATGCGTCCTTTGTGCCTAGAAAAATAACTGAGTGTTCCATGCTAGAAAGGCTGACCCTCACTCATGACACCCACTTTATTTGCCTATAAATACAAAGATAGGCCTACTAAAACTCTAGTGCCTTGCATTAGGATATAACAGGACTGAGTGTTACAAGCTACTGTCATAGCTCCTAATGCCGACATCACTTAACCCATTAGGGAAGTCAGCCTTCATTTTTCAGGGTACAGCATTGTAGGCTTCCAGGCTAAACAAATTCTTTGCACTTTTCTTTCTCCTGGAAATAGGGATTAGACATAAAGGAAACAACACAGGCTGACTACTCTTTGTAATGTCTTCAGAGAGATGGACTGATGTGCACCGCTGTGTTCAATCACTTAAAAGGCAATAATTCAATTATGCCATCCTGTATATAAGAAAAGCCATTGCTTTTCAGTTCACTTCCAGGCCTGACACAAGTAAATCACTTTGATAAAATCCCTTTTTTCCCCTCTTAGAGACTAGCATAAGTAATGATATGACAATCTAGCAAGGACAAGATGAATGTAATATACTTCTTATAGAAAAGCAAAAGATTTCACAAAGCAGTGATTCATTGTGTTATTTGGAAAATTATTTTTCATGTGTGTGTGTGAGAAAGATAATTTAAATGATCTCTTTAAGGGTACTTTCAGAGAGGTAAATCTTTTGGATTTAAGTGTATGAATTTAGCAGTTTATGTGCAAATTATAGGAGAAATATACCTCATGAATACAACATTCATAATTTGGACTCACTGATGGCCATACTTTTATAACTATGCAAAGTGAAAATAATATCTAAGATATTGAATCAAATTCCTTTCTCATATGAAAATAACTACCTCATTCCATTTTCATTTTAACTATCAGTAATATGACACATAGCTTAGACTTAAAGGACAACTTGAATCTATGTTATTGCATCATTTTATCATGGATTCCAGCTCCACTGGCTTTTTTTTTTAATAACTCAGATAATCCAAAAAGACAGTCACGCTCTAACATGATAGTGAATCAAATCCTTGAGTAAGTGACATCAGTTGTTAAACTGCTGGGGTTCAATATTAGCAGAGTGTAGTCATATAAAGGTGAAACTGTATGGCAGTTGGCAGATTAATTAGGGTCCATGTCATTTCAACTTATCCTTCCTGTTAAACTTTATGTTCAATATATTCAACAGTGTCAGTGAGTGATAAGATATTTTTATTTTATTAGATTAATAAGTCTACATCAAAGGACTCAAAAAGTCTCAAAAATTTTTAAAAATAAGTTGTGCTTTTAAACAAGAGCTGTGGACTCATTAAAATGTAACATGTTGTGTAATAACTTTATAATAGAGTTGAAAAGAACATTGTCAATTTCTCATTGACTTCAGTATTCTATCATTGAGAAAAGTCCTGTTTTTTGGACCATATTATTCTGAATTATGACTATTAAGATAGATAGAATACACTGGAGAAACATACAATCTAAAAGATGACATTTTTTCATGCTTTACGTATACTTACAAGGAACCACTATTTCCTGAGTATCTCCTATGTGCCAGAAACTATTTTGAGTCATTCAAATGTGTTATCTCATTTAATACTTTTAGTGCCACTTATTGCTATTTTCTGCTTTTGTTTTTGCATAGCAACATCTTCATTATCCAATGCAATGCATAATTTTCTTTGTCTCTCTCTTCTCTTTCTGCTTCTTCCTTTCTTCTCTCTACCCTGCTCCCCCAAAAGGCAGAGATGTTTATGTGTTTGGTTTATTGCTGTTTCCATAATTCTTAGGATAGTGACTTGTTCACAGTAGTGACGCAATGATTTTTTTTTAAAATGACTGAGTTTCCCCCTGAGGTGGATAGTATATGCTCCCCAATTTACAGCTGAAGAGAGGTTAAGACAGTAACACAGCCACAATGTTAAAATGGAAAATGGTTCAACCCCTCATGTCTCCATTCATCCATTTGATGAATAACATTAATGCCCATGACATTTTCAATGTGTCTCACTGCACCCATGAATTACTACATTGACTAAAAGTCAACATGGTAATTATACTTTTTAAAACATATTTTTTTAAAGGAAAACAGTAATTTATAGATGATAGCAGTGTCTGTCTTTCCTTCCTTCCTTCTCTCTCTTTCCTTTTCTTTCCCTCCCTTCCTTCCTTCCTTCCTTCCTTCCTTCCTTCCTTCCTTCCTTCCTTCCTTCCTTCCTTCCTTCCTTCCTTCCTTCCACACAGAGGCAGAAAGAGAGAGTCTGTATCTTCCATCCACTGATTCATTTCCTAAATGGCTGCAATGGCCAGAGCTGAGTGAATCCAGGAGGCAGGAGCTTCTTCTGGTTCTCCCATATGGGTGCAGGGGCCCAAGCATTTGGGCCATCTTCTACTGCTTTCCCAGGCCATAGCAGAGAGCTGGATTGGAAGAGGAGCAATCTGGACTCGAACCAGCACCCATATGGGATGCTGGCACTGCACGTGGCAGCTTTACTCTCTATGCTACAGCACTGGCCCCTTAAACAGATTTATATATTTGAAAGGTAGAGTGACAGAGAGGGGGAGAGATGAGAGAGAGAGAGAAAGAGAGAAGGAGAGATCTCTTCTATCTTCTGATTTACTCCCCAAACATTTGTGACAGCTTGGTCTGGACCCAGCTGAAACCAGGGGCCGGGAACTGCATCCAGGTAGCCCGTGTGGGTGGCAGGAACCCAAGTATGTGGAACATCATTTGCTGCTTTTCAGACACATTCCAGCAGTAAACTGGAAGCAGAGGCAGGACTCCATTCTGGGCACTCTGATATGGGACACTGGCATCCCAAGCAGCAGTTTAACCCACTGCACCATAACACTGACCCCCCAAAATTGTAATTTTTATTAACTCATTATAATAGGTTCCCAAAGTACCAGTGTGAGACCAGAAACTCTTTTTGTTCATTGGTAATTATCATAGTCTCATGGTATTTTATAATTGATTTAGATTAAAAACTACATACATCCCAAATTCAAAAGGTACAGATGAGTATATGGTGAGAAGTACCTACAATACCCCTCCCCCCCCCGTCCCTCATGCCTAAACTTGTCGGCCCTTTGGAATCATCCTGGAGCTTTAACAAGTATTAAAGCTCATGTCACATCTCAGAGGTTAAGAATTAATTGGCTTGTGAGTGTAGCTGGGCTTTGGAAGTGTTATAAAATTGGGTAAAAGTAAAGCAACAAGGATCAAACATATCCTCTTTCCTAAAACAAAGAAGGAACAAGAAAAAGTTACAAAAATTCTTGTAATTGTACATGAGCATACAAAGGGCAGTAATCTCTGAGGTTGGGAAACACATGAGGTCAGTTCTGTGATGGCCCCAGGGTCTCACCCAAGAGAGTGTCTAGATCTTGGCCAGAGAAGGGGTAAATACAGGCAGAACCTGGTTGACTTCTTATGCTGAGAAGTCAGACCTGAGTGTCTGAGAAAACCCAAAGAGTGACAATTCATAGGACACACTACAGGAGAACAGAGAGCTGCCTGGAAAGAGAAGGCCCCTTGTGAGTGTTCAGCTGAGACTCGATTAGTACATGCATGTAAAGAAACTACCAGAAGGCTGCAGAATGGGTCTGGGGAGGGAAGCAGTGGAAAAGATGAGAATAAATAATGTGTAGTGCTCACCCAAGAATGGAAATGAGCCTGTTCCAGCCAGATGGGCTGGAAAACTTTTATTTTACAGTGCATGTGGTAGAGTACCCACAAGGTTTTTATATCTGTAATAGATATAAAAATAGCCTTCGACTGGACAGTGTTCCCATCCTGCCTAACATATCTCAAAAGAGAAACTCAAAAGGAAGAAACTGTTACCAAATAACTAAATGCCAAAATATAGCTCAAGAATATTTTTAGGAATACAACAACTTCCATCACCTGTAGAAAAATATGACCTGTATGAGAAGTTGATCTATTGAAAATAACTTGCAGCTGACATAGATATTATAATCAACAAAGACATTCAAACAGTTATAATGAATGTATTCCTTATATTTGTAAATTGAGTAGCAGCATGAAAGAACTAAATGTTCTGTAGGTGAAAACTCTAAGAAACACAATGAAAAATACATAGAATGAAATTATTGGCATATTAGACATTGTAGATGCAAAGCTTAGTAAACTTGAAGATATAGTGATAAAAAGTATTCAACATGAAACAAAGTGAAGATAAATTTTTAAAAATAACAAGAGCATCAGTGAAATGTGGGAAAACTTCAATATGCCTTCTATTATTTGAGCAATTGGAGACCCTGTAAGGTGATTGAGGCATTGGAGAAGAGATGTATTTGAAGAAATATGTGCAAAACTGTTCCAGTTTAATTGCAACTGTAAACACATAATTCAAAGAGGCTCAACAAACTCAAACACAAAAAGAATGAAGAAATACTACCAAGTCATATCATAATCAAATAGCTCTAAACCAGGATAAAAAGAAAATATTAAAAGTGGCTGGGCCGGCACTGTGGTGTTAACGAGTAAAGCCATTGCCTGCAGTGCCAGCATCCCATGTGGCATAAATTCAAATCCCTGCTGCTCCACTTCTGATCCAGCTCTCTGCTATGGCCTGGGAA
Source organism: Oryctolagus cuniculus (assembly GCF_964237555.1). Classification (NCBI taxonomy): domain Eukaryota; kingdom Metazoa; phylum Chordata; class Mammalia; order Lagomorpha; family Leporidae; genus Oryctolagus; species Oryctolagus cuniculus. Next base: position 25,865,502 of record NC_091447.1, on the reverse strand, counting down.
AGCAGTAGAAGATGGCCCAAGTCCTTGGGCCCCTGCACCCATACGGGAGACCTGGAAGAAGCTCCTGGCTCCTGGCTTCAGATCCTCCCAGCCCAGGCCATAGCAGAGAGCTGGATTGGAAGTGCAGCATTGGGACTCAAACTAGAGCACATATGGGATGCTGGCACTGCAGATGGTGGTTTTACCCTCCACACCACACTGCGGGCTGCAGGCCCCGTGGAATAACATTTTAAAGTACCAAAAGAGGGGCCGGTGCTGTGGCATAGCAGGTAAAGCTGCCACCTACAGTGCCAACATCCTGTATGGTTTGAGCCCCAACTGCTCCATTTCTGATCCAGCTCCCTGCTGTGGCCTGGGAAAGCAGTGGAAGATGGCTCAAGTCCTTAGGCTCCTGCACCTGCATGGGAGACCCAGAAGAAGCTCCTGGCTTCTGGCTGAGGATTGCCCCAGCTCCAGCTGTTGCAGCCATCTGGGGAGCGAACCAGCAGATGGAAGAACTCTCTCTCTCGCTGCCTCTGCTTCTTTGTAATTCTGCCTTTCAAATAAATAAATAAATCTTTTAAAAAAATAAAGTACCAAAAAGAAAGATGAAAAATATTTCAGACTATTTAAATCTTTAAAAAAGTTAATTAAGTAGTCAAAGATGAGGAATCTTCAAAAAGCTTATGGAAAAATCTGTATTATGAAAAATTATCCATAGATTGAATTTTTATGCAAAATAAACATCTTTTTAGTTGTATTTTCTATCAACTTTTTGTAGTACTTTCATATTGTTAGGGTCTTACACTTGAAAGGTATATCATCATTTGATGGTAGATTGTGATAAGTAAAAGATATTTGCTGTAAGTGCTAAAGGATCCACAAAAATAGCCAAAGAAAGTGATAGCTAACAAACCAACAAAGAATATGTATTGGACTCATAGGAAAATTAATCCTAAATTAGGCAAAAATGAGGAAAAAGATAACAGAGAATAGATGGTACAAATAGCAAGATGGCAGACTTCAACATAACCATATCAGTATTCACATCAAATGTCAATGCAGTATAGTTCTCAATTAAAAGGCAGACGTTTTCAATGTGAGCTAAAAAGTAATGCAGAATATATGATGCCTATAAGGACCATAATTTATCTGTAAAGATACAAGTGATGGGTGTTCGGCATAATAGCCAACATACTGGTTAAGATACCTACATCTGACATTGGAATACCTGGGTATTATACCCATCTCCAGACCTTGGGAGGTAGCCATAATGGCTCAAGTAACCGGGCTCCTGCCACCCATGAGGGAGACCTGCATAGAGTTGCTGGCTCTTGGCATCAGCCCCACCCCAGCCCTGGCCGTTGTGGGCATTGGAGGAGTGGACCAGTAGGTTGGAGTGCTCTGTTCTCTCTTTTTCTGTCTTTTGTGGTGCCATAAATATATAAGTACAAAGATAGACACTTAATTTTAAAAGTCACAGTTGAAAGTAATGCATTTTTTAAAAAGTATATCATGACAACACTAATGAAAGGAAAAATGAAGTGGCTATATTAATATTAAAGAAGATTTCAGAGCAAAGAATGTTACTAGGGATAGGGTAGATCATTTTATATTGATAAAGAGTTCCAGTCATCAGAACATACAGTTCCACAGGTGACTCAAATGTACAGATATGTATGGTAACCATTACTCTAATCTCTCAGCTCATTAGTTTCCACCATGCAGAGGCAAATTTTCTAAGCAGTTTCTTGTCCTGGAATCAGGAATGTTCTGGAAATATGAGAGTACTTCAAAAATTTCATGAAAAATTTGAATTAAAAGATAAGTTTGTTATACAAAAAACTTTGTAGTCCTTGCATTGTTTTTTTCATATGTGCATGACAGATGAACTTTTTGAAGGCTTTCCATGCACATACAGGTATATACAGGCATATACAAACCTACATATTCTTTGTCTTAAATTCAGACAGTAGCATAACTTTATGTATTCTTCTGTACCTTTTCTTTCTTACTGTGCTGGTATCTTGGTGATTATTCCATATCAATAAATGTTGAATGAACTCATTCCTTTTAACAGCTCTATGTTAATCCATTGGATCTGAATTTACCTGATCTCTTTAATTTTGACTATGTGAAGTGTATTGTGTATTTATTTTAAAGTCTCTTGGGAATAAAGATGTAATTTCAATAGTTGCTAGTACTAATTTTTCTTTTAGGAATACTCAAGTATTCATACTCATGCTATATATTATGATAAATTGCTTGACTTTAAATGTATACCAAATTAAGTATGAATTGTATTTTTTTCCTACACATGAAGTCTGTGTGTCTGCATGAAATATTGACAGGTGTTACATTTTGAAACATTTTTATGACATTTTATTTGCTTTTTAAATTCTTACCTCAATATGAAATTTGGTGTGTAGTTTGTCCTTTCTCATTTAGCACAATTTGTTTTATATCCAATTTTTGTCCGTTAGTAGATAATGCAGCATTGATCTTTAGGTCACACCTATTTTGGAAACGTATACTTTGAGAACTGTTACCAATATACACTTTGGCAAAAACATTATTTGGCTAAAAGCTTGCTGCCTTTTCCTTTTTTTTTATAGCAGTAGGTCAAACAGTATAATACCAAACCAATTTTGGTTTTTATAGTTAACCTTACTCTTTGGTTTATAGATTATATTATAAAAGGAAGCAATCTACGAAGACATGTACAAGTGTATCTGGGGGCCTAAATCCCTAAATGGCCATTTATATTTTCTTTATGGGTTTTCTGTAATTTTCATTCTTAGAGCAACAAAGATAGGCTGTCCATTATCCAAATTATCAACATTGTCATATACTTTATGCATCTGTTTGGTTTGTTAATGAACATCGATCCTAATGAAACGATAACTTGAAATTTTTGCCAGCATTTCATCAGCTGTTGAATCAGTGCAGCTGGCAGAAGTATTTACATTATATTCATTAGCTGATGAAGCCACTAGGAAGATTCACTGCAACTTCACATGGTAAATTCATTCACTCGTGGGCTTTTTACATCATTCAATTCCATATTTCTCTGGTCAGGTTTCATAGCTCCTTGTTTACCTCTTTGGCCTTCACGTTATGGTATTTAAGGGGATTGTCCTTACCCTATACACTTAGGCTTGCTTGTGTCATGTCTGAGGAGCCCTCTCCCCAGCACTGTGTCATAGAGAAGTCCTCCTCCGCAGTGCCTGCAGAGTCAACCAACTGTGTGGATTGGAAATGTTTGAATAAAACATTTTTTACCTGAACAAATACGGATTTTTTTTCACATCATTTTACTCTAAATAATACAGTCTAGCAACTATTTACACAGCATTTACATTGTATATTAGCCATTATGTTATCTCAGTATGATTCAAAATATATGGGAGAGAATGTGTACAGATTGTATGCAAACATCACACAATTTTATATAAAGTGCTTGAGCATCTGATGATTTTGTTATCTGTGGGGTCCCTGAAATCATTCCCGTTGGATACCAAGGACAGCTCTGCAGGTTTTGAATGTCCTCTTTCTCTGGAATGGTTTCCTTTTGGCTGAGAACATGATTTACTGACTAATGAGTGATCCTTAAGATTACTGTAGTGAACTCACGATGGGTTTCTTTGTTCCCCAGGGAAAGTGTGGAGAGCCTGATTCAGAAGCATTCCTATGCCCGCTCACCCATCCGCACCTATGGAGGAGAAGAGGATGTCCTGGGGGATGAGAACCAGGCAACCCAGAATCGAGGTGAGACCGCTTCCAGGGCTGCAGAACCTACAGGGGAAGGCGACGGGGGAGCTTATGAGATGTCTAGTCCTCAGGGTCCATACTGTCCAGAAAGGATCTCAGGAGTGGACAGCCTACTGCTGGTCTTTAGATGTCTCTATTTGCCTGTGAGTGGTGAGAGACTCCACTGACTGGAGGTTTCCTGTGGTTTGTTTTCCAGTGCAAAGACTATGAGCCTCTGAGTCAGAAGTCAGGAGGTGCTTGTCTGTGATCTGTAACCAAAGAGCCATTAAACCTGGGCGCGGCCCCTTAGTCGTCTTGTTCCTCGATTCTAGAATCTAAATATTAGAGAAACTTTTCCACCTGCATCAGGAATATCTTTCTAGGATCAAAGTCCAGAGTGGAAACTGCTTTTAAAGAAAGATTGCCCTAGTGAAGGGCATCTTGCAGAGTCAGAGGCCCCAGAGCAGAGTGGAAGGTGAACAAAGTTTCTTTGTTGCAAAGGCTCAGGGAGTAGGCCAGTGCAGAGAAACAAGGCCAGAGGTGCCCTCTCCTGGGAACAGGGATGTTCCTATGGGGAGAGAACCCTCTGCTCTGTTTCCTGTCTATAACATAGAAGCCATAATCAGTGAAAGCAGAAGACACCTCTTACAAATCAGTCCAAGTGTGACGCTGGTGATTATGCACTGGAGAAATCAGTGCCAATTCTCCTCTAAACTTCTAGATGCTGTGATGCAGGGAGATACACTTTTGTAGGTTCTTGGCTTTGGAAACGGGGTAGCTCTGTTGAGACCTACCCATCCAGCCTTCCTTATGGAGAGGCCACAGAAGTTAGGACAAATGCACACTATTTGCAGCTTTTTTAAAATGGGAGTTGTTACCTGCTGGTATGGTCCTGGTGTTTGGGAATTTATCAGCCATCTAATGAGTTAGGTCTCTTTATATTTAGTACATTTTCTCTTCCATGCAGGGAATAAGTAAAATCTTATCTAGAAAGGTAGATTTGCCTCGTGGCAATTCTCAGCTGTGTTTAGTCTTAAAACTGCAGTATTATGTATTTTTAAAAATAAATTGATCTTACAGATAATTCTTGATCTGCATATTGAAATAGTGCTTTCAGTCTAACCAGTGTTTTGCCTTTCAGGGTCAGCATTCACAACATCTGATAATTTGTCTCTCAGTTCCTGGGTATCATCTTCTTCCAGTTTTCCTGGATTTCAGCACCCACAGTCCCTGACTGCTCTTGGTACCAGTACAGCGTCCATAGCGACTCCCATTCCTCACCCCATCCAAGGTTCTCTGCCACCATATAGCCGCCTAGGGATGCCTCTGACCCCCTCGGCCATTGCCACTTCCATGCAAGGGAGTGGCCCCACTTTCCCTTCATTCCACATGCCACGATACCATCACTACTTTCAGCAAGGGCCCTACGCTGCCATCCAAGGACTGCGCCATTCCTCTGCTGTGATGACGCCCTTTGTATGACTCTTCTAAAAAATGGGAGACTCCAGATCCAGAATGTACAAATGGGTATGGAATTCTAGGGCAGGGTTGGGTGGGCAGGAGGCGGGGCATTGGAGCAGGGGCTCTCCAGGAGACCTGGGACCTATTAAAGAGGAGAGCTGGACTCAACCCTTACTGCTAAGGGCATGTACCATGGACCGGGGTTCATCTATAGTTGCGGGACAGTTGCTGGGTTCAGGAGAAAATCATGTAAAATTTCTTACCAGCCTGAGTCCTGCAACTAACAGGATATCAGTCTATCCAGGAATTTTCATAACATAAGGCAGATGACTCTTAAGGTGCATCATTCTTAGTGGTGGGCAATGCTGTGTCAATGCAGTAATGTATAAAACCAATGTGTATAGGTGTTCTTTCTGCTTTCCACAGGCTAAAAGAATCTTCAAAGAGGCAATACTACGTAGCATTCTGACCATAATGCCTAACTTAAGTCAATTTCTCTCTGTAGAAACCGGGAGCCAATAGAGAAATATCTATAGTGCTGTAGGTTAAGCATGTTTAGTTTTCCTCTGTGTTAGTTTGCTGGAGGAAGGAGCTGAGATACTGCTAATGCATCCTGTTGTGTGGATGAATATATGGTGATGCCTTCACCCAGTTCTTTTTGCAATATTGAAGGGCCAGTACCTGACAAGATCAGTTTCCAGTCTTGTATTCTTCCTTCTGATTCTCAATCGTGCAGTGACTTGTCATTTATGTAAGAAAATGGTCCATATATGATTTTGGAGCCATTGTTACATTGTAAAACTAAGATTTGCTTTTTCTAGGCTGCATTCTAAGTAGAGACTTTTTTTTAACTGACAGATACTCCAAAGCTGTGTGAGATGATCCTTGAGGCTTTCTTTCACCTACAGCTGCAATAAGATGGTTGTCCTGTTTGGGAAGCAATTTTTCTGCTGTGGGTGTCAAAGGCCCTTTTGTTTTCATGTCAGCTTTGGGAGACCTCATGGGTGTTAAAATGCCTTGGGTGAAATTCTCCTTTTCAGTAAATCTGCTTTGTTGCTGCTGTCACTGATTGACAGGGATTTGAGAATGACCATTCAAAATGTCCACATAGCCAAGATGGGCTCAGGACAATTGATGTGCCCATGTATCTGGTCACTGGTCCTTTTTCTTACCATGTTATACTTACTGCTCCTGTATCACTTTTCTAAGTCTATAATACGAAAAAATTGCATTTTATCTCGATGACTCCCAAACCAAAACATTGGCAGTTCTTGTAAGTCCATCTCATGCCTCCATCTACTTTATTTTCAACTCTGTCTTCTAAAGCCTTTCTTTAATGTACATAATAGTAATTAATTATATTTGTTTTGTATAACCTGCATGTTGTTTTGAGCAATATATGTCTATGCATTTATAGTCAGGCTAACACATTTAGCATTTTGCAACAGTTCATTTTCCCAGTAACAGAAATGTAATGGAGTGAGTAGTCTTTCAACTTTAGATATAGTGCATTCTAGCTACAGGGATGTGACCCTGTCTTCTTAGCAAATTTCCCCAAAACTCTATTTTAATTTAATCCAATTTTGGTATGTAATTTTCATTCTACTCTGTTCTTAGTGCAAAAATATTGAATCTGTTAAAAGAGATGGGAAGTATTGCTACTGACAGTAGAAGTGTATTTGAGGGTAAATGCAATATACTTATCACATCAGACTCCTCTGGGATTCTATTTGGTTGTTTTAATGTTAGCCTTTCCCATCTCAAATGGCTTTCTTGGGCATTTCCAGCCTAGGAAGCAGGGCCTCCATGGCACAGCCTGTCTATATGATGCCACTAGGTTTTGTACTCACCATTCTTTGCTGATTCCCAAGGTTTACTTACAAAAAAGCACGTGCTATTATAAGGCATCTCGAAGTCCTGTGACTGACATTGTAGCTTAATTTCTAACTTCTTGCATGTTATTCTGTACTATCCACAGGTTCTTTGCTTTCAAACAAAGTAAGGATTGGCATTTCTTTAAAAAAAAACCAGTTATGATTAATATTTAAGATAAATATCCATAGATATTTATAGAATAGTTGGCCAGTGCTCCTTTGAATGCTGAGTACTGCTGCTTAAAGCAGGAATAACAAAAGATGTTATTTTACACAGTGCTACTCAATACTTTGATAAATTACTGGTCTACTAAAGTGAATCTCTAAATCTTCTTTTCAGAGAATGAAAGAATTATTTTAATACTATTTTGACATTTCAACTAATCTTTGTATCTCAAAGTACGTTTTTATATTGGGGCTAAATATGGTCTTACACTGGTATTTCCTGACTGCATTCAACTAAAAGTAAGTAGAGTGCTTACAGAAAAGCAACAAATAAGAGATAAAAGCATGCCCTTGGAAGGTCACACCTGAAATTCTAAATTGGATATATTTTCAAAGTGTTAGTATTATTTATGGCACAGCGCAGAATACTAACCACTATACGATCATGGCATGTTAGTATTATTTAAACCAGAGCAAAGAAGCATAAATGAAATGGAGCTTAACCTAATCGGAGTCACAAGCCATAGGAGCTAAGGGGTAGGAAGTTAACCAGCTCAGGCCTCTCTGAGCTATTCTGGCTGATGATTCTTATTAACCCACTAGGAATTTAATATTTAAAATTCTAAAGTATATTCTACCAAAAGTAACTACAATTAAAGTATTAAATGAGAAAACCAATTGAGTAGTAGAGACCATAAGTTATATCTGGAATAAATTCAGAGTTTTCTACGTAAGTATACTCATTATAGTAGCAAAAAACATGGCTAATGTGCAGTGCTGCTAAGTTCTGCCAGACTTGCTGTATCTCATCTTAAGGAAGTAATTTGTAACTTGGTAGGTTCTGTGTTTGTAATTTGTTTTTAAAACGTTTATCAGTAATTCTGAGCAAATTCAATAATCTTTTTTTACTTATTAAGCAAATCTTCCCTCTTCTGTCTACTGTTAGCAGGACATAGATAAACACATCCAGTTTGTGTCTAACATACCACAAATTATCAAGTAACAAGGTCTAGATTAATGAGCTTAAATTGCATTCCTCTTCCTTTTGAGTTTGTAAAAATAATATCTTGTCTGGAAGGCCTACTGCCATTTCTAGCAGGTGTGCACAGAATAGAGATGTTAAGAAGCTTCCAGACAATTGTTCCTGACCTGCCTCTGTGTAGGGTTATTCTATAGTAGTAGTTACATTGACTTCTGGAGCATTCCAGGGTCTACTCTCATCCACCCTTATTCATATTTCTGTTGCTTTGCTTCTCTGGTTATGAAAACACCACCCCCACTCCCGCTGCCTCCCGCCCAAAAATAAAACAGAAAAAGAAAGAGGAAGCCCCTGAAAAACCCAAGAGATACCAGAAGGAAAGCATACTTGTCGCCTACGTGGATTTCAGGATGTGTAACCCATTTCTGTACTTCACATGACCCTTTCAGACTCTCCTCCTGTAAGAATGTGTAAGCGAATTATATTGAGAAAAATCACCTTCAAATAAAGTAGATGGAATGACTTGACATCCCATTAACTATGCAGTCAAGTTTAGTTATGACTCAGAAACTAACAATTTTTAAAAATTCAATTATATAATGTGCAAAGTAACATAATGTAGGTAAAAGCAACATTTTATCAAAACCTTCCATTAACTGTGCAAAGAAAACTGTTTTCCTTATTAAACATTTAGGGAATTTATAATTATTACAAACAAAACAATACTGTCACCTAATTTCTTTTTAAGATTTATTTGAAAGGTAGAATGATAGGGAGAGAGGGTGAGACAGAGAAAGATATTCCATCTGTTGGTTCATCCCCCAAATGGCACCATAGCCAGGGTTGGGCCAAGCTAAAGTCAGGAGCCAGGAACTTCATCCTGATTTCCCTCATGGGTAGCAGAAGCCCAAGTACTTGGACCATCTTCCACTGCCTTCCCAGAGAGCTAGATCAGAAGCAGAGCAGCCAGGACTTGAACCAACACTCTGATATGGGATGACTGTGTCACAAGCTGTGACATAACCTGCTGTGCCACAAATGCCAGCTCCCGTCACCTAAATTTAGACAAAGCACTACGGACAAGAAGATAAGATTTTCAGCTTGCTCCTTTAAATAGTCTGGGAGGAAGATAGGTTTTATAACACGTTTTTATATTATTTTAGAATGTAATTTTTTCAAGTAAGCAACAGGAAGGCTGTAAACTCTTAAAACATTACAAAACCATAAAACTCTTTCTGTATTACTTACTATTCCATGCCAATTATAAAATATTCCAAAATGATTATCTTTCTTCAGCATGCTTGAATATGCAAAGATTCACAGATAAAAATTGCCCAGGCAAATAATCCTTGAGTACCTTCTAGATTTCTTTCTCTGTTCTCTCTCAAGTAATTTTAACCCCTCCTGTTTTTTTTTTTTAATTTTTTTTTTAATTTTTGACAGCAGAGTGGACAGTGAGAGAGACAGAGAGAAAGGTCTTCCTTTGCCGTTGGTTTACCCTCCAATGGCCGCCGCGGCCAGCGCTGACACATCGCGCTGATCTGAAGGCAGGAGCCAGGTGCTTCTCCTGGTCTCCCATGTGGGTGCAGTGCCCAAGGACTTGGGCCATCCTCCACTGCACTCCCGGGCCATAGCAGAGGGCTGGCCTGGAAGAGGGGCAACCGGGACAGAATCCGGCGCCCCGACCGGGACTAGAACCCACTGTGCCAGCACCGCAAGGCAGAGAATTAGCCTATTGAGCCGTGGCGCCAGCCAGCCCCTCCTGTTTTTAAACCAAGTATCTTTATAATAAGAAATAAAAACATTTTTGTGAAATAATCCTACATACAGACAAAAAATACAGTTTGTTGTATTTTACTTTTGGTACATTAAAATAACGTATTTACGGTTTTGCTTTTTAAGTTTTCAGAGATCTAAAAGAATTTATTTCCTAAAGGCTAAACTTGGATGTAGCCTGCGTAGTAGACTCTCTCACAGTTCTGTTGTTTGCTGTGTTCCTTTGCTTAATGGATTGCGTGAGAACAGTCACTGTAAGGAAATGTGTGTGCTAGGGTGGGGGAAGGGCATGGGAAATGTTTTATGAAGAAAGAAGTTATAAGCCTAATACTATGAAGTAACATCTAATGAAGTTCTTTTTAAGTGCAATATATTTATTTCTGCTAGAAATGTATTATCAACCTTATGTAATATTTGAAGCATTACATGTTATTTGTAAACAGCTTAAAATTATATATTACCCCAAATTGTACAGAAGTACAAATGTGTGGATATTATTTCTCTCATTAAAAATGGTGTGGTTTTTGATATATATGCACACATTACACCTTTAATGTTGTTATGTACTGTGTTTTGTGACTTTCTGTACTTCTACTGTCTGTAACGTGAACAGAAGAGGAGGGTCAGATAATGGGGAGTGGTCTGGAGGTCACAGCTAGCTACTCCCAGTCTTGACAAGGCCAGTGGGTGGCAATGCAATTTTGTAGTTTTGTCTTTAGTTGCATTTGAAAGCCTTTGGAGAAGACACTGCTCTCAAGTTTCCACCATTTCTCATGTTCCTACACCCAACTGCTTTCACTCACTATGCTGCCTGACAAGCCTTCAGAATTGAGTGATTTTGTGCCTCTCTGTGCCGGATGGTCCTAATGACTCTTTAATGTTTAAAAACTCCTGCCTCCTATTCTAGCCATGAACACTTGTATGTGCTGTAATATTATTACAGAAAGCAGGCTGACACAAAATAAGGTTAGCCACATCCGAAGTCTCAATCCTCCTTCCACAACAGCCTTTTAAAATATTTGACATCATCATTCCTTCTGCTTTCAAAATACCTGCTGTATTGTCCTTAATTTTTTTGTGCATGCTAAACACTGTTTTAAAAATCTTTTATTTGGAAAACTCCAAGCTCACAGAGAGGTTGTAGTATACCCTTTCCCCAGGCTTACCAATGGTCCTATTTGCTTTATCATTTGCATTCACACTGAGATGTGTAATATATACAAATTGTTACATCATTGAGAGTAAGTTACACACAACATGCGTCAGTAGCTCTAAATCTTCAAAGTGTATTTTCTAAAAATATGCATATTCCATTAAATAACTACCCTAGAATTAGCAACTTCAAGAAGTTTAACAATGATACCTTATGAGTTAGATTATCCACCATCTGTATTCCAATTTTGGTAAATGATTCAGTAATCTCTTCTGGGGCATAATTTTTCCTTCAGTACAGATCCATTTTGAAGTCATATATTTATTTATCATGTTTCTTTGGTCTTCTTTAGTCTGGTATAGTTCCTCAACCTGTCTTGATATTTCATGACAAAAAGATTGTTATTTTTTCATTGGCTTATAATTTATTACTATTCATTATTGTGGTGTTCATATTGTTCCAGATTTGGTCATTGAGAGCCTCTTCAAACTGGCTCCTTTGTCCTTTTGTCACGCTATAATACTTCATCTGGATGTCCCATGTGGGTGGCAGGTAGTACCATATATATATATATATATATATACACACACACACATACACACACACACATATAGAGAGAGACACACACATATACACACACATACCATATATATAAGTACCGTATATATCAAAGTACCACATATATATATATATATACATATACACCATATATAAGTACCATATATAACCAAGCACCATTATATATATATGGTACTTCTTCAATTTCTGGCATAACAAGATATTCTAAGCTCATCTTGTATCTTCCTTGCCACAGCCCTGGAATCAACCATTTCTCCGAAGAGCCTTGGCTATTTTTTTTATTGGAAGGGCATTAGAGACCAAGATTTGGCTGCCAGTTGTACTAATGGGGGTATATTTCTTTCCTTGGCCTTTCAGGAATCAGAGTTAGAATACATGTATGTATCCATATGACTCCCTGTATATGGGCAAATATGTGTGAGGATAAAATGCATTAGAAATCATGAGTTCCTGCTGGGATTTTTGATCCCCTCACATTCCTGTAGGGTTCTTTTTTTCCTTGTGTTGCCCTACTCCATAGCTGTGTCTACTTTTTTCCTCTACTGTGTGTAACTTGGCTGACAACAACTGCTTATTTATTTGCTAAATTCTATTGTACCTTTAGACTAATTTCCTATTGCTTTATTCATACAGTGTCAATAAACCTAAAAAGAGGTCAGGATTTATTTTGTTTTCCCCTGCTACTCAATTGAGAATATATTCAAATGACATGTTCAGCAGTTATTTAGATTAGTTCTCTTTTTATTTTATTTTTTTACCTTCCTGGTAGAATATTATTCATTTGCCATAAAACTGGGCTTATTTGTTCAGTTTGCTTGCAATTTTAATGGAGTTTTCCCCATTCTTAATGATTACTTTAAAAATATACAGAAAATTAGTGTGCTTCCTACAGAAAACTCATAGAACTAATAAGAGAAGCCAGCAAGTTATCTATAGCTGTGGACAAACTGATCCTTTAGTTCATATGGAAAAGCTGAAGACCCAGAATAGCCAATACAGTATTGAATAAGAACAAATAACAGAGGATTGATGGTACCCAATTGCAAAGCTCACTAACGGGGGAGAGGATTTGCCAGAGCAGTTAAGCCACTGCTTGGGAAGCCCCCATCCCATATGAGAGTGCTTGGATTCAAATCCTGAGACTGTGCCTGATTCTAGCGTCCTGCTAATGTGCATCGACATGGGTAGCAGGTAATGGCCCTAATATGCTGCCACCCACATTGGAGACGCGGATGGAATTCCTGGCTCTTGGCCTCATCTTGGGCCACCCCTGGCTGTTTTGGGCATTGGGGAGTAAACCAGCAAATAGATCTCTCTCTATTTCTATGTCTTATAAAATAAAATAAATAGAAATCAAATTTACTACAAAGCTACAGTAATGAAGATAGTATGATATTGGCAAGAAAACAGATGGGTCAGTGGAACAGAATAGAGCCAAGAAGCAGATCCACCTGAATATAACCAACAGATCCTTGATAAGGAACAAAGGCAATGTAGTGGGAAAGCAGCTGTCTTTTCAGCAGATGGCTCTGGAAGAACTGAACACCAAGGCAAAACTGTGAGTGTAGACAGAGACCTGACGTCTTTTGCAGAAATTAACTCAAAATGTTTCATAGATCTAAATGTAAAATGCAAAACTATAAAACTTCTAGAAGGTAACAGAAGAGAGAATCTAGGCAACTTTGTTAATTTTGTCTTTGTTTAGATACAACACCAAAAGCACAATCCATTAACAGAAAAAAGTTAATATTATGGGCTATATTAAAATTAAAACATCTGTTCTGTGAAAGACACTGTTAGGAGAATGCAAAGACTAACAGACTTGCAGAAAATATTTGCAAAACACTTGTATGATAAAGGACTTTTGTTCAAAATTTATAAAGATCTCTTAAAACTCAACAACAGGGAGGCCAGCATCATGGCCTTGAGGGTAAAGCTGCTGCTTGCAGTGTTGCCATCCTATATGGGTGCTGGTTCAAGTCATGGATGCTCCACTTCTGCTCCAGATCCCTGATAATGAGTCTGGGAAAGCAGTGGAGGATGGCCCAAGTGCTTGGACCCGGATATCCATGTGGGAGACCCAGAACAAGATCTTGGCCCCTGGCTTCAGACCAGTCCAACTCTGGCCATTGAGGCCTTTTGGGGAGTGAACCAGCAGATGGAAGATCTCTCTCTCCCTCTCTCTCTTTCTCTGTAACTCTGCCTTTCAAATAAAGTAAATCTTCAAAAAAGAAAACAAAAACTCAACAATAGAACAAAGCAATTATAATATGCACAAAAGACTGTCCTGAACAGATAGCTCACCAAGAAGTATATATGGATGACAAATAAGTATATGGAAAGATGCTCAACAGCACATGTTTTTAGGGAATTGCCAGTTAAAAGAACATGACACGCCACCGCACACCTGTTAAAGTGGCCAAAATCTAAAGCCCTGGCAAGGCCAGTGCTGTGAGGATGAAGAGCCACAGGAACTCTCATCCACTGCCGGTGGGAATGAAATATAGTACGCCATTTTAAAAGATGGTTTACCAGTAGCATAGTTCTACATAATCTAGCAGTTGTGCTCTTAGGTCTTCTGTGTCCACACAAAAACCTGCATATGAGTGTTTATAACTACTGTATTCATAATTGTCAAAACTTGAAAGGAACCCAGATGTGTTTACTAGGTGAATGGCTGAACAGACCATGGCACATCTGTCAGCTACTCACATGCTGGAATTTTATTCAGTGATGATGAAAAGAATGTGATATCAAGCCATGAAAAGTCATGGAATAACTGTGAGTGCACATGGCTAATTGAGAAACCAGTCCAAAAATCCTGCCTACTGTGTGATTCTAACTATATGACATTCTGGAAAGTGCAAAATTAGAGACATAAAAAACATGAGTACTTTCCAGGGTTTGAGAGGGAGAGGGAAGAATGGCTAGATGGCACACAAGGAATTTTTGGAGCAGCAAAACAATTCCATAATGGTGCTATAACTTTGCGTACATGAAATTATGCATCTGTCACAACCCATAGAACTGGACAACTCAAAGAGTAAACAGTATGTAAACTATGGATTAATAATAATGCCTCAATACTGGTTCAGGTATTGTAACACAAGTGTTCCAGTAATTCTAGATGTTTACAATAGGGCAAACTGTGTACAAGGTGAGGGAGAGTTTTGTGCGAACCTTGCACTGTATGCTTTTTCTGCAAACCTAAAAGTACTTTGAAAATAAAGTCTATAAGTATAAACAAGGACATATCATTTCACATCCACCAGGATGACTATAATAATGATGGACAAGGACAGTAAGTGTTGCCAAGGAGGTAGAGACACTGGAACTCTTGTACACTGGTGGTGAGAATATAAAATACTACAACCACTTTGGAAAACAGATTGGCAGTTCATCAAAAGGATAAACGCAGAGTTGCCTTATGAATTGGCAGTTCCACTCCTAGGTGCATACCTAGGAGAAATGAAAATATATGCTGACAGAAAAACTTGTTCATAAATGTTGATAATAACATTGTTCAAAATACACAAGTGGGAAAAATCCAAATATTCATTAACTGGTGGAGGGATAAATATATGGCATAGCCATACAATGGAATATTAATAAGCTATAAAAGTGTGAAATGTTGATAATGTTGCAATCTGGGTGAATTTGGAAAACATGCTGGGAGAAAGAAGCATCACAAAGGACTACACATGTATGATGCCATTTATGTGAAACAGCCAGCACAGGAATATCCACAGAGACCAGGGCATGCCAGGGGCTGGAAGGAGGGAGCAACAGAAAGGATTGCCAATAGATATGGTGTTTCTCTACAGTACAAATGTAGATAATGTTGATAATTGCAAAACATTGTGAATAGACCAAAATAACAATTATTACACATGGTTTTACATTGTTTTTATTAATTTTTAAAAGATTTTTTTGAAAGGCAGAGTTAGAGATACAGAGACAGAGACAGAGACAGAGAGAGGTCTTCCACCTGCTGGTTCACTCTCCAAATGGCTGCAATGGCCAGAGCTGGGCTGATCAGAAGCCAGCAGCCAGGAGCCAGGAGCTACCTCTGGGTTTCCCCATATGTGTATAGGGGCCCAAGCACTTGAGCTATCTTCCAATGTTTTCCCAGGCACATTAGCTGAGAGATGGATTGGAAGCGGAGCAGCTGGGACTCAAATTGGAACCTTTATGGGATGCTGGTGCCACAGTGGGAGTTTTACCAGCTACACTCCATAGTACCTCTTATTTTTATCTATTGGAGAAGCAGAGAGCACTCCCATCTGCTTCAGCTGGGGTGCCAACGCTGCAGCCAAGAACTCAATCCAGGTTTTCCATGTGATTATCAGGGGCCCAATCATTTGAACCATTTTTGCTGCCTCCCAGGGGTTAAAAGGAAGCTAGAGTCAGGAGTTGGGATTCATACCCAGGTACTCTAATGTGGGTCATGGGTGTCCTAACTGGCTTCTAAACACTAGGCCAAACACCCAACCCCTAAAACTTCAAACACTTTAAAACAGCACATTTTAGGGCCTGTGTGTGGTGTCACATATCCAAGCACTGGTCTGAGTGTCAGCTGCTCCACTTCTGACCCAGCTCCCTGCTAATGTACCTAGGAAAGCAATATGGAAGACAGCTCCGAGTACTTGGGCCCCTGCTACCCACAGGGGAGACCCAGATGGAGTTCCTGGCATTCCTGGCTACTGGCTTCTGCCCAGCCCAGCTTTGACTGTTGTGGCCATAGTGAGCCAGAATATGGAAGTTGTGTCTCTCCCTCTCTCTGTCAATCTGCATTTCCTTCCTTCCTTCCTTCCTTCCTTCCTTCCTTCCTTCCTTCCTTCCTTCCTTCCTTCTTTGCTTTTTTTAAAGATTTATTTATTTATTTGAAAGTTAAAGTTACACAGAGAGAGGAGAGGCAGAGAGAGAGAGAGGTCTTCCACCCCTTGGTTCACTCCCCAGTCGTCCACAGTGGCCGGAGCTGTGCCAATCCAAAGCCAGGAGCCAGGAGCTTCTTCCTGGTCTCCCACATGGGCACAGGGGCCCAAGGACCTGGGCCATCCTCTACCACTTTCCCAGGCTACAGTAGAGAGCTGGACTGGAAGTGGAGCAGCTGGGATTCAAACCGGTGCCCATATGGGATGCCAGGACCACAAGCAGTGTCTTTAACTGCTACACCACAACGCCAGCTCCCTGCATTTCAAATAAATAAGATAAAGCTCAAGAAAATATCAGAACATTTTATGGTATGTGACTTACATTTCACTAAAGCTGTTATTTGAAACATGACAAACAAAAGACCCAAATTTTATCCAGCAAAATTTTATTTCCATTATTTAGGGCCCAACTTATCAACTTTGAAGATTTCCAGCAGGGCAGCTCTCATGTGTTTTTAAGGAGTAAAGAATAGCTGTCTAGAGTCCTTTCTGTGCTTTATTTATTTCATCTGTAAAAAGTAGATAATGCTGCTTATTTCATAATATTGAATGGGTTTTAGGGCCTCACTGTACTTGAAATTTAGGCTGTTACTGGATACAAGTGATTAGAAAATAGGAAATCCACTAAGAGATGGAATAGCAAGTAGAGATAGGAACCAGGGCCAGTGGAAACCAGGCTGGAGCTGGACTGAAGAGAGAGAGAGAGAGAGAGAGAGAGAGAGAGAGGGAGGAGCTCATCTTGTCTGGGCTGGCAGTGGGAAATGAGGAGGACAGGATGGAGGGCAGACTATGGGGCAGATGGCAGAGGAAGACCTCAGGGTTCAGTTAGCACAGAGCTGGAGGCCAGAGAAGAGGGCAGGGAAGCACTGGTCATAAAAGAGCTTAGTTCAGGGCTCTGCCTGACTCAACAGGTTCATTCTTCCTGCTGCCTACATACATGGACAAACACCAACAAGAATCCAATCAGTTTAAAAGACCTTAACTGTGGGGAGCAACTCGGACTAGACTAAGTTACTGGAATTAAGACTTATTCTATGCGTCTGCTCTCCCACAATATGGCGCTGGGAGAGGAGAAAACAGCTTCTACACAGCTGCCTCCAGTTCAGCCAATAAACTGTAGGACCTGCTCCTGATTGGAGGAGAGCAGCGTACTCGGCGTGTGGGCAGCCGAGTTGGGATTGGCAGAGGAGGACTATAAAGGAGGAGAGAGACGGCATGCACCAGGAACATCTAAGGGGAACACCTGAGGAACATCTGAGCAGCCCCCGAGAGAGCCGGCCGGCAGTGTGCCGCTCCCCTGCGGAAGTGGGGAAAGTGGCCAGGGGGAACCGCCCTTCCACGGAGGTGGAAGGGACAGTAGCCAACCCGGGAAGAACCAGCAGCAAACCCGGGGAGGGCCGAGCAGACAAAAGAACAGCGCAGGGTCCTGTGTCGTTCCTCCATGAAGAGGGGGAGCGACATAATGGTGCCGTGACTCGGATATGAAGCCTAGGCAGGGCTTAGTGTCGTTCCTCCATGAAGAGGGGGAGCGACACTTAACAAGGCCATGTAGTCCAAGTGTTAATTTCATAGTTAAAAATATGAGATATCCCAGAGCATACTGGTGGTGCTTCTGGGCCATGATGTCATAAAATTAAATCTTAAATCAATCTAAAATACTATGTCAAACATGGCCTACAGATTCGTCACATATCATTGCTTTTTGTGCTATGTTTTGCATTTATTTTACCCATAAACATCCTAAAATCCATTCCTGAATATATTAGAAGATTTTAGTTATTAATACTGAAGATAGAATTCTTATATTAGTTATTTTGGTGGTAAATAAAAGATTGTACATGGGAAGGTTGGGTTAAGATGACAGAGAGGAGAAGGAGCCTGCTGCTCTAGCCTAGGAGAAGATAGTTTTTAAAAAGTGGAAACAGTGCAGTCTCAGGGAAGAGTTAGGGAGAAAACAGCAGAGAATCTATGCAGACTGGAGGGACACAGTGGACCTACAGAGAGGGTAAGGACATGTACCACTCAGGACCCCAGCAACTGAGAGCCTCCACTCCAGTGATGGAGTGAGGTGAGACCACACTGCAGCAGCCCAAGCCACTGGCAAAAAAGCTGCAGGAAGGCCCTGCACCCCATGGGAGACCAGGAAAAGCACCTGGCTCCTGGCTCCTGCCATCAGATCAGCGCAGTGCGCCGGCCGCAGCGCGCCGGCCGCAGCAGCCATTGGAGGGTGAACCAACGGCAAAAGGAAGACCTTTCTCTCTGTCTCTCTCTCTCACTGTCCACTCTGCCTGTCAAAAAGAAAAAAAAAAGCTGCAGGAAGAGCCTAGAGGGAATCCAGCTTGGAGCCCCATGGGTGATAATGTACCTGCCAAACTAGAGGAGAAAAAGCAAACGGTAGGCCTGTTTTCTCTGTCCCTGATCACCCTGCAACTGCATCCTGTAATAAGCTGATAGAAGGCAGGCATCATTTTGGACATATGTAACATCTGCACCAGCTTGTGTCAGCACTCAGCAACCAGCCAAGGTGGAGGCTCCTGAGTCTGGTGGGGAGAACAGACAGGAATCTGGGTGCTTAAGACTGTGGGAGGCTTGTGTGCCAGGACTTTGAAAACACTGAGGCTGTGTGGGAGGACTCAGGGTGTAGCTAGGACTTTGGGCAGTCACAGTGGGAGGCTCCACATGATTAGGGTCCCTGGTTACCTGGTGAGGGACATTTCTGGGGTATCTGAGCTTACACTGAGGACTGTACAGATTATTTGTGTGGTCCTGGTGGCAGAGCAGACCAATAATATACCCAATGGGGCTAGCATCCAGGCACTGATCTCCTTTGAGGAAAGGAGCTCAGCTGAGTCTATACCAACAGACAAGAACAAATCTCCTCTCTGTTAACAAAAAAAAAAGAAGAGATTTACCACGCCAAACCTGGGTGTGTCATCTCAGACACACCCTACACCTTGGAGCACTGAAAAGAACTCCTTGGCCACACCTACCGTCTCTAGGTATTCTCTGAAAGCAGACACTCCACTAATCCACAGACATAGTCCAAAGATACAAGCCACTACAGGAAACAAAAACAAAAACAAAAACAAACAAACAAACAAAAAAAAAAACAACAAGTATTTCCACAAATGCCAAATAAAAATTGCACTGATTTAAGAAACAAGAATAAGGAAGAGAATATGATGCCCCCAAAAGAACATAACATTTCAATACTAGATTGTGAAGATGATGAGATTGAAAAAATGCCAGAAATAGAACTCAAACATTGATCATAGGATTGCTTAAAAGTAATCAGAAATAAATGCATGAACTAATGAAATCTGTATATGACATGAAAAAAATTTCTCCCACAAAATTGAGATCTTAAAGAGAAATCAAAATGAAATCTTAGAAATGAAGAAT
The DNA here is from genome assembly GCF_964237555.1 of Oryctolagus cuniculus. Taxonomy (NCBI): domain Eukaryota; kingdom Metazoa; phylum Chordata; class Mammalia; order Lagomorpha; family Leporidae; genus Oryctolagus; species Oryctolagus cuniculus. Next base: position 25,845,450 of record NC_091447.1, on the reverse strand, counting down.
TCAATAGAACAAATAAAAAAATGTAGTGGAAATCCTTAATAACAGAATTGGTGAAGCAGAAGAAAGAATATCCAGCTTAGAAGACAAAGCCCAGGAAGTTATACAATCAGACCAAGCAAAGAAGAAGAAATTGGAAAACTAAAAAACACTGTTGGTAATCTACAGGATACTTTCAAAGATCCAACATATTGGTTCTAGGAGTTCCTGAAGATGTGGAAAGAGAGAAAGATTAGAAGTCCTTGTTAGTGCAATAATAGAAAATTCCCCTAATTTGGAGAAAGAGACATCCAAGTACAGAAAGTACATAGAATTCCTAATAGACATGACCAGAAAAGATCTTTATCATGACTCTTTGTAATCAAACTCTTCACAGTAAAACATAAAGAAGAGATTCTAAAACATGCACGAGAGAAATGCCAGATTACTTTCAGAGGATCTCCAATTAGACTCACAGCAGACTTCTTATCAGAAACCCTATAGGCTAGAAGAGAATGGCGAGATATATTCCAAGTCTTAAGAGAAAAGAACTGTCAACCCAGAATACTATTCCCTGCAAAGCTCTCATTTGTGAATGTAGGTGGAAAAAAGACCTTCCATGACAAACAGAAATTGAAGGAATATGTCACTACTTGTCCAGCCCTGCAAAAGATGCTTAAGGATGTGCTGCACACAGAAAAACAGAAACATGGTCATCACTACAAAAGAAGGTAAAGGAATGAAATCTCCTGTAAAAGTACAAAAAAAAAAGCCAAAGTAAAAAATAGGAATCTTTATGGAAAAATGGCAGGGCAAAATCGTTATTTATCAATAGTCACCTTGAATGTAAATAGCTTCAACTCTCCAGTTAAAAGACACAGATGGGCTGAATGGATTGAGAAACAAAACCCATCTATTTGCTGCCTACTAGAAACACATCTCACAAGAAAGATGCACACAATCTGAAAGTGAAAGAATGGAAAAAGATATTCCATGCCAAAACATGCCAAAAAAAAAAAAAAAAAAAAAAGGAGCTGGAGCTGGAGTAGCCATCCTAATACCAGATAAAATATACTTTAACACAAAAACTCAGTGGAGGATGGCCCAAGTACTCGGGCCCTGCACGCCATGGGAGACCAGGATAAGTACCTGGCTCCTGCCATCAGATCAGCGTGGTGCGCCGGCCAAAGCGTGCCGGCCACAGCGGCCATTGGAGGGTGAACCAATGGCAAAGGAAGACCTTTCTGTCTCTCTCTCTCACTGTCCACTCTGCCTGTCAAAAAAAAAAAAAAAAAAAAAAAAAGACAAAGCGCCGCGGCTCACTAGGATAATCTTCCACCTGCGGCGCCAGTACCCCAGGTTCTAGTCCAGGTTGGGGTGCCGGTTCTGACCCAGTTGCTCCTCTTCTAGTCCAGCTCTCTGCTGTGGCTTAGGAAGGCAGTGGAGGATGGCCCAAGTGCTTGGACCTTGCACCCACATGGGAGACCAGGAGGAAGCACCTGGCTCCTGGCTTTGGATCGGTGCAGCGTGCTGGCCGTAGCGGCCATTTGCGGGGGCGGGGTGAACCAATGGAAGGAAGACCTTTCTGTCTCTTTCTGTCTCTCTCTGTCTCTCTCTCACTGTTTAACTCTGCCTGTCAAAAAGAGAGAGAAAGAGAGAGAGCACTATGAATTGATTAAGGGATGAATTCAACAGGAAGATGTAACTATTATAAATGTATATGCACCTAATTACAGAGCACCTGGCTATTTAAAAGAAATGTTAATGGATCTAAAGGGAGACATAGAATCCAATACAATAGTAATGAGGGATTTCAATACCCCAATTTCAGCTATGGACAGATCAACAAGACAGAAAATCAGCGAGGAAACAGCAGATTTAATTGAAACTATAAGCCATACGGACCTAAAAGATATGATCTGTTTCACAATTCACATTCACAATGGAATGAAGCTGGAAATCAGTGACTGAGGAATCTCTAGAATATATGCAAACACACAGAGACTGAATAACATGCTCCTGAATGAATAGTGGGTCACAGAAGAAATCAAAAGAGAAATAAAAAAATTTCTGGAAACAAATAAAGATGACAATACAACATATCAAAACTATGGGATACAGCAAAAGCAGTGTTAAGAGGAAAGTTTATAGCAATTGATGCCTACATCAAAAAATTGGAAAGGTACCAAATAAATGAGCTATCAATGCATCTCAAGGATCTAGAAAAACAACAGCAAACCAAACCAAAAACTAATAGGAGTAAAGAAATAATTAAAATTAAAGAAGAAATCAACAAAATTGAACCAAAAAACAATACAAAAAATCAGCAAATGAAGAGCTGGTTTTTTGAAAAAATAAACAAAATCGACCAACTAACCAAAAAAAAAAAAAAAAAAAAAAAAAAAAAAAAAAGAAGACCCAATCAATAAAATTAGAGATGAAAAAGGAAATGTAACAACAGACATCACAGAAATAAAATTAATACAAAGAGCTGTATGCCAACAAGCTGGGAAATCTAGCAGAAATGGATAGATTCCTGAACACATACAACCTACCTAAATTGAGCCATGAAGACATAGAAAACCTAAACAGACCCATCACCAAGACAGAAATTGAGTCAGTAATAAAGACCCTCCCAAAATTCTTTCCAGGAAGCCAGCATCACCTTAATTCCTAAACCTGAAAAAGATGCATCAGAGAAAGAGAACTACAGACCAATTTCCCTGATGAATATAGATGCAAAAATCCTCATCAAAATTCTAGCCAATCAAATCAAACAGCACAACAGAAAGATCATTCACCTGGACCAAGTGGGATTTATCCCTGGTATGCAGGGATGGTTCAACATTTGCAAAATAATCAATGTGATACATCACATTAACAAACTGGTGAACAAAAATCATATGATTATCTCAATGGATGCAGAGAAAGCATTTGATAAAATACAGCACGCTTTCATAATGAAAACTCTAAGCGAGCTGGGTATAGAAAAAACATTCATCAACACAATCAAGGCAATTTATGACAAACCCATGGCCAGCATTCCATTGAATGAGGAAAAGTTGGAAGCATTCCTACTGAGATCCAGAAGCAGACAAAGATGCCCGCTCTCACCACTGCTATTCAATATAGCCCTGGAAGTTTTAACCATTAGGCAAGAAAAAGAAATCAAAGGAATACAAATTGGAAAAGAGGAAGTTTAACTATCCTTATTTGCAGATGACATGATTCTATATACAGGGGATCCAAAAGACTCCACCAAGAGATTATTGGAACTCAAAGAAGCGTTTCAGGATATAAAATCAATAAACAAAAATCAATAGCTTTTGTATACACAGACAACACTATGGCTGAGAAAGAAGTTCTAAGGTCAAACCCATTCACAATAGCTATAAAAAAAGAAATACCTTGGAATAAATTTAATAAAGGATGTAAAAGATCTTTACAATGAGAATTATAAAACATTAAAGAAAGAAATAGATCCAAATCAATCAGTGTGATGTACCATATTAACAAATTTCAGAAGAAAAAATATATGATTATCTCAATAGATGCAGAGAAAGCATTTGATAAAATACAACACCCTTTCATGTTGAAAACTAAGCAAATTCAGTATAGAAGGAACAGTCCTAAACACAATCAAGGCAATTTATGAAAAACCCATGGCCAGCATCACATTGGGGAAAAGTTGGAAGCATTTCCACTGAGATCTGGTACCAGACAGGGATGCCCACTCTCACCATTGCTGTTCAATATAGTACTGGAAGTTTTAGCCAGAGCCATTAGGCAAGAAAAATAAATTAAAGGGATACAAATTGGGAAGGAAGAAGTCAAACTATCCCTCTTTGCAGATGATATGATTCTTTATTTAGGGGATCCAAAGAACTCCACTAAGAGACTATTGGAACTCATAGAAGAGTTTTGCAAAGTAGCAGGATATAAAATCAATGCACAAAAAATCAACAGCCTTTTTTTTTGACAGGCAGAGTGGACTGAGAGAGAGAGAGAGAGAGAGGAAGATCTTCCTTTTCCAAAAAAAATCAACAGCCTTTGTATACACAGGCAATGCCACAGCTGAAAAAGAACTGCTAAGATCAATCCCAGTCACAATAGCTACAAAAACAATCAAATACCTTGGAATAAACTTAACCAAGGGCGTTAAAGATCTCTACAATGAGAATTACAAAACTTTAAAGAAAGAAATAGAAGAGGATACCAAAAAATGGAAAAATATTCTATGCTCATGGATTGGAAGAATCAACATCATCAAAATGTCCATTCTTCCAAAAGCAATTTATACATTCAATGCGATACCAATCAAAATACCAAAGTCATTTTTCTCAGATCTGGAAAAAATGATGCTGAAATTCATATGGAGACACAGGAGACCTCGAATAGCTAAAACAATCTTGTACAACAGAAACAAAGCCGGAGGCATCACAATACCAGATTTCAAGACATACTACAGGGCAGTTATAATCAAAACAGCATGGTACTGGTACAGAAACAGAGGGATAGACTAATGGAACAGAATAGAAACACCAGAAATCAATCCAAATATCTACAACCAACTTATATTTGATCAAGGATCTAAAATCAATTCCTGGAGCAAGGACAGTGTATTCAACAAATGGTGCTGGGAAAGCTGGATTTCCACATGCAGAGTATGAAGCAAGACCCCTTCCTTACACCTTACACAAAAATCTACTCAACATGGATTAAAGACTTAAATCTACGACCCGACACCATCAAAGTATTAGAGAACACTGGAGAAACCCTGCAAGATATAGGCACAGGCAAAGAGTTATTGGAAAAGGCCCGAGAGGCACAGGCAGTTAAAGCCAAAGTTAACAAGGGAATACATCAAATCGAGAAGCTTCTGTACTGCAAAAGAAACACTCAGGAAAGTGAAGAGGCAACCAGAAATCATTTGCAAACTATGCAACTGATAAATGATTAAAAACCAGAATATATAAAATGATCAAGAAATTCCATAATAACAAAACAAACAACCCAGTTAAGAAATGGGCAAAGGACTTAAACATTTTTCAAAAGAGGAAATCCAAATGGCCAACAGACACATGAAAAAATGTTCAGGATCACTAGCCATCAGGGAAATGCAAATCAAAACCACAATGAGGTTTCACCTCCCCCCAGTTAGAATGGCTTTCAAACAGAAACCAACTAACAACAAATGCTGGTGAGGATGTGGGGAAAAAGGAGCCCTAATCCATTGCTGGTGGGAATGTAAACTGGTAAAATCACTCTGGAAGACAGTTTGGAGATGCCTCAGAAATCTGAATTATAGATCTACCATATGACCCAGCCATCCTACTCCTGGGAATTTACCCAAGGGAAATGAAATCAGCAAATGAATTATCTGTACCCCCATGTTTATTGCAGCTCAATTCACAATTGATAAGACATGGAATCAACTTAAATGCCCATCAACTAAAGACTGGATAAAAAAAAATTATGGGATATTTGCTCTATGGAATACTATACAGCAGCAAAAAAATGAAATTCCTTAATTTGTAACAAAATGGATGAATCTAGAAAATATACTTAGTGAAATAAGCCAGTTCCAAAGGGACAAATATCAGACGTTCTCCCTGATCTGTGATAACTAATAGAACACCTAAAAGGAAATCTGTAGAAGTAAAATTGACACTTTGAGAAGCAATGACTTTAACAACTTTTGTCTTGACTGTTTAAGAACAGGTTTTTTTTTCTTCATACTATTTGTTGAAGTCTTTATTTAACATAGTTAGTTATATGTGTATAAAGTAAATTTAAAATATATCTCAGTAAAAAATGAGAGGAAATAAGAGGTGGAGAAGGAAGTTTGTAACTATAAAGCTGTATAGTTTTGCATACATTCCTACAGACTTACTTCTAAGGGTACAGTTTAAAAACTTGCCATGGCCGGCGCCGTGGCTCAATAGGCTAATCCTCCACCTAGCAGCGCCAGCACACCAGGTTCTAGTCCCGGTCGGGGCACCGGATTCTTTCCCGGTTGCCCCTCTTCCAGGCCAGCTCTCTGCTGTGGCCCGGGAAGGCAGTGGAGGATGGCCCAAGTGCTTGGGCCCTGCACCCCATGGGAGACCAGGAGAAGCACCTGGCTCCTGGCTTCGGATCAGCGTGGTGCGCCGGCCGCAGTGCGCCAGCCGTGGCAGCCATTGGAGGGTGAACCAATGGCAAAAGGAAGACCTTTCTCTCTGTCTCTCTCTCTCTCACTGTCCACTCTGTCAAAAAAAACAAAAAAGCAAAAAAACAAAAAAAACTTGCCATGGGGCCCCAAATCCCATTAAGCTGAGTGGTAAAAAAATGTCATCTTAAGAGTTAAAGTGACCATATTAAGTGTTAAAGTGATCATATAGATATGATTAAGTGTTAAAGGAATCATATAAATAATATCAAGTGTCTGGTAATAATAATAGATAGAATTAAAAAGGAGAGAATATTCCAACATGGGAAGCAGTCCACACAGCAGACTCATAGTATGACAATTGGTTTAAATAGCACTCTGACCTCAGAATCAGCACTTAAGACATTCTGGTCTGGCTTAAAAGCACATGAGAGCATTTCAGGCATGGGAAGCCATAACACTGGAAAAAAAATTACCTACATGAAGGATATCTGTGAGACCCCAGTGGAAAGAAGTGGCCATCAAAGAAGGATGTACTTTTCTCTGTAGGGAGGAGGGAACTTTCACTTTGCTTATGGCTTTGTCTAAATGATGGAGATTGTGGTTTCAAAATACTTCCATAGCCTTGGCAGCTCATGTCTAGAGCTTCAGGTGATCATTGACATCATGCATAGGAGTGTTAATTGTTAAATTAACAACAGGAGTCACAGTGCACTCATTTCCCATGTAGGACCTCTCTACTCAATGAGTTGTATTATGAGAATTAACTTTAAAACTTGTCCTCAAACAGTGTGTGTGTGCACATTGTTGAAATCTTTACTTACTATAGAGTTGGTCATTTATGTATAAAGTTAATAGAAAATGAATGATAATGGAGAATGGGACTGGGAATGGAAGAGGGAGGCAGAGGTGGGGTGGGAGTGCAGGTGGGAGGGCAGGTATGGTGGGAAGAATAACTATATTCCTAAAGTTGTACTTATAAAATTTGTACTCATTAAGTATAAGGTTTCTTTGGGAAAAAAATAAATGAAATTGATAACAGGATTTGTTAATTGAATACAAACTCTTAAAGTAAGGGAAACATTAAAAATCATATCATATGCCTGAAAAATATGGTTTCAACTTAAAACAAGTGTTTATGACAATTTGCCAGTTGTGGAGGTACAAAGCACAGATTTCTTTTACAATGTGTGCACTTTTAAATTTCCCTTTTGTCTTTCTTGTATCAATAATATCCATTAATGCAAGCCTTGCCCCAGATCACATAAGCATGAAAGCGAAGGAGCTGAGATTTGAACCCAGGCTAGGTGGGCACAGAATCTGTATTCTTAAGCACTGGGCTGTCCTGTCCTGAATCATCCTATGTAGGTCTGATGAGCAACCAGTCTGCCAAGAGTCTCCACTGTACAGAAAGCAGTGGTCAACATATCTGACAGAGGCACAAGAGGGCATTGGTTGTGGGGAAGTACCTCTCTCTCTGTACTCCCCCACTCTGTTTGTAACTATGTCTCTCAAGTAAGTAAACAAATTTTTTTTAAAAAAAGATGGGACTTAGCCGCTTGCCAAAATTTATATCTGTGTATTTATACAAAGTTAAATCATTTACATTTTATAGACAAATTATCTGAATCAATTAAAGTCAAATCATTATTCGGGAAATTAGATATTGGTAATGATGAATACCTCAAATATTTTATATATGAAATATGCATATACTTATTTTCTGTGGGGATACTTTTAGAATTTTCCTGTTTCATATTTATAGACTGGCTTATTACAAGAACAATTATTTAAAAAATTAAAAAAATTCTATTTTACAGATCATTATTGCCATCTGCTGGTTATGTAGCTCAACTGCATTTTTTGTTTAAAAATTATGAACTGTTTTACTTAAAAGGGGGAATGAGCAAATTTTAAATATATATGACTAGATTAGAAACTCTAACAATTTGTTAAATAATCATGCATCTTCATATCAAAGAGATTAAGATAATACAAGAATATATTGCATTATATCTAATTGTAAATGGCTATGTCAATTGTTCATTTATCCTAAAATAAGTATCAGGCAACACTAGCGTACGTGATTGTTCTTAATCAGCATGCAGCTAAAATGTAGCTCAAATAATCACCTGCGTGTTCAATATAATATGGTCAAAGATAAGTGAACATGGCTGGAGAAGTTATAAAGATAAAAATATTCATGATTTTACTAAACTGTAAATAAAACCAAGTGTCATGACATCCCTGTCATATACACATCTCCCCTCCTTAGTGAAAGAATGCAAAATTATTTAGGCAACAGTGTCTCAGTTAACTAATGAACCAAGAACATAAACTACTGTTCAATAATAGAGGTAATGCATAACATGATGACAATATACAAATAAATCTAACCGTGCACCTCACTTGGAGCGATGGACAGGAAGATTTCTGTGCAAGGAAGTGGGAATCGACGTGGCAAAGGTAGCTTGGGGGCAACTTACATTACATTCATGAGCAAGCCAGGGAGTCTGCACCGCACTTGCTCGGGGCTGTGGGAGCTACGGAAATCTCTAAGTGGTGATGCACCGGGAAAATTAATCAGGCCGCCGTGAGCCACGGTTCTGAAGGGGCGGACAATCCACCCTAGCCCAAAAGGGTGGTGTGGACCCCAAAGGCACGGCTGCGACAGCGGCCGCCAGGGCGCTGGGCGGGGGCTGCGGGACCAAGCGCCCCCTCTTAGCTGGTCTTCGGTGGCCTCCGGCTCAGGAAGGCGTTGAGAGCACTGGGCACAGCGCTTCAGGAGCCGAGTAATTCTGAGGAAACAACTCGCTTGAGAACGGACGGATTCCCTGAGCCCTGTTCCCGCAGGGCACACGGGCGTCATCCAGTGCCCCGGCCTCAGCCGCTGGGCCACGTTCATAACCTCGTTTGATGACCTTTTTGATAATGTCGCAGGGGTTCGACCTGAACTTGAGGAAAGGCATGATGGGACAGAGACGTCTCCTCGCGCGGCCCCCAAACTGCGCGGCTGCGGCGGCGGCGGCGCTGGGGCGGGCGCGCGCGGCGCTGTGCGCGGAGGCTGCGCCGTGGGGCGCCGCGCGGGCAGCTGGGATCGCACGCCCCGCTCCGCGTTTCGCCGTCGCCTTGACAACCGGGCCGCCGGCAACGGCGGCGCCGACAAGTCGTTGAGGCTCCGGACCTCGCCGGGCGCGGCTGGGCCCGCGCCGGACAGTGCCCCAGCTCCACCCGCACAGGGACTATGAGAAAATGGTGGGGCAAACGAGGAATAAGCTCAGAGAAGCGGCTGCAGAGCCGTCTCAAGCCCGCCCGGTGCAGTCGAGGCGTCGGCGCCGGGCCACGGGAGCCGGGGAGCCGGAGATGGAGGAGGGGAAGAAGGCGGCGGTGGAAAAGCCCGAGCCGCCCTCGCAGCCTCCTCCGCCTCCGCCCGTAGGCGGCGGGAACTTGCCGGGGGGCTCCCGGGAGTACTCGCCGCGGAGGACCCGAAACCTGAACGCGCAAAATTGCCTGCAGCTGGAGGTGGTCGCCAGGACGCTTCTCCTCGGCCGCTTCCAGTTCCTCAACTGCTTCCTGGAGCTGCTCCGCGAAAAGGTGCTCGTCTTGCAGATGCGTCGGTTCTCGAACAGGACCACCCTCAGCATAGGTGAGCGGAGCGGGGCTCGGCGGCGCAGGGGCCCGCAGACCCGCGGTGTCGGCAGCGCTTTCCGCGAGTCCTGAAGGAGACCCTGCAACCCAGCCAGCGCCCGTGGGTGCGCGGCTGCGGGCTCGCCGGGAGTCCCCAGCACCCTTGGTTCTCCCTTGGCAGGGGTTGGGGACACAGTGGTCATCCCCGTGTCGTTCGGCAGAGTTTCCTGAATCGGGGCAGCCAGTGATGACTTCGTAAGAACGCTTGGCTAAATCGTGTGGGCCAGACTTGGCGATTTTTCGCATCCTAAATAAAAACGAAGTTTTTAATTTTTTTAAATAGCTATTAATGGAAACAGGGTCAAAATAGACAACGCACGAGAGACACTCAAAAATTAAAAGATTAATCTATTTTTGATACAAAAAATTGAAACCCATGCATAGGGGATATGAGACAATTCTGGCTGTCAAAAAGTATTTTGCACCAAAAACATATCTTTTAGTTACGCTTTGCGTGAACTTTTTGAAGTACCCTTGTGCTGTTGCCCTGTTGGTACCCACTTCCATGTTACCGTGGAGTTCCAGTGCCTAAAATTTGGGAATTTTCTTGTTTAAGGACTTGAAGGGTTTTTCTTCTCTGTTTACTTCCCTTGTCTTCCATAGTTTAAGAAGTGACTCAAAAGTTGTTGCTGTCTCAAAAAAATTGATTTTGAGCCTAGTCCGTGGTCAGCCTGGCTACAGATGTAAATTGAGACATGGGTAAATGTAAATAGATTATTGTGATTTCTTTTCCACTGTAAGAGGACAGCTGGTGTCAGTACTTGATGATTAAGGAAAGTTCATGTGTAGGTTTTATCAAACCGCGGGAACCAACGTAGTCTGGACGCCAGGCTCCCGAATACAAGCTCCCCTGTGCAGAGGCGGGCTCCTGGAAGGCCTGTGCTGAGTGACCTGACTGACTACCACGTGTCATGGAAGTTCAGAAGAAGCGAACTTACCGTTTAGGGTGGAAAGTGGGAAAGGACGGCTGGGAAGACTTTCAGGAACAGGCGGGATTCCGGTGGTGACCAAAGGCTGATATTCAGATGTGTGACACTGAGAACAGCAGGTGTTAGAGGCTGCTAGAACCGCGTGGACGAAAGAAGAACATGAAAGCAAATTTAGGCTGAAAGGAAGGGAACAAGAAGAAAAGGAAGTAGGAAGTGAGTTGAAAAGATTGGCCTGGACCAGCCGCGGACAGGCTAATTGAAGCCCAGGTCTAAGGCATTTGAACTTCATTCCATGGGAAGGCACTGATTGCCTTTAAATGTGATGAAATCACATAACTAGGAGACAGGCAGTGATGGCTCAGGTAATTGGGTTTCCTCCACCCACACGGAGAGGAGACCTGAATTGAGTTCCTGGCTCCCAGCTTTGGCTCAGCCCTGCTGTGGCAGGCATTTGGAAGAGAACCAGTCAGCAGGAGCACTGTCTTTGTGTCTTCGTGTCTGTCATTCTTTTCGCGTTTCCAAAAAATACATATGTGTTTATACCGTTTTAAAGTGAACAAATCAGTGGCATTTAGTATGTTTGCACTGTTGGCTCTAGAGTGACCTAGTCAGAAATGTGCTTCAAAATGATTAGTTCTACAGTAGTGTATAAAAGGGGCTGGAAATGGACTGAGAAAGAGAGCGGAAAGAACAGGTGGAAAACAGTCACTAAAATCCAGCCAATAATGGCCTTGGTAAGGGTAGCAACAATAGGAGTGGAGAGGTTGAAAGTGAGAGTTGACTGAGATTGATAGGACTGGGTAGGTGGAGACACAGTTGGGGGCAGGTGAGGGAGAAAGCACCTGGGGAAAACTTTTAAATGTAGTTGATGAGAAGAAAAGGAAAAAGCAAGCTAAGCATACAAAATGAGTGGTGAGAAAATTAAGGAACAGGGAGAGTTGGTGTGATGGAAAATGAGGGAGGAGAAAAAAATGTAAGAATCTGGTCTAATGCAGGTAGAACAATCGGAAACTGTAACAATGAAGGAGGCCATTTGATTGTGGTAACCGAAAGGTCATTGGTCACTTAAAGTCTTACAGGAAATTAGAGGTGGTCAAAAATCTTGTCATTGAATGGGAAGGGGTGATGGCTCACAGTTTGAAGGGTTGTTAGACCACAGGAAGTGTTTCGAGGTCGAAAATGAAAATCTAAAGGGAAGATCTTGGAGTGTGAAAGGCTGTAAGAGAAGGGAGAGCACAGTCTTAAGTTATTTGAGAAGGATGGAATTAAAGGCACAAATCTGAGATGCTGACTGTGGAAGGGGGAGAGATTCTCTTGTGAGATGATAGAGAATAGAAAAGACTTAAAATATTGGGAAGTATTTAGAGCAGCGGTGATGTGCAGAAACTGGAAATTGGGAGCGCTGGCATCCAGTGGTCTTTGTTCTGGTGAAGTGCGAGCTGGTTCACATTCTAGGGGAGGTGGAGGGAGCATGCAGTTGTCCTCACAACGTAAAGGGCTGCGGGTGAGCACTGTGCGTCTGGAGTATTGGCACTGCGATGCTGCCGTTTTCCAGAGACCCAAAAATGTGGGGGGCGGGATTGTTGGAAAGGTCGATGTATTTGACAGCATATTTGATCCTTTCCTTAAGTATAATTTCTAAGTGTTTGTGCCAGTATATATAACTTGTCAGGAGAATAGGGGGGTACAAGTTTTGTTAAATAGGACAGTCCCTGTATCTCCTAACATGACTGATGATTTGTTAGATGGCAGCTGTTTCATGTTGAAAGTGAAGGTATGAAGTTTTTTTTTAATAAGACTTATTTATTTATTTGAAAGGCAGAGTTACAGAAGGCTGAGGCAGTGAGAGGGAAAAAGGGAGGAGGAGGGGTGAGAGAAAGAGATCTTCATCCACTGTTTCACTACCCAAATTGCCTGGAGCTGGGCCAATCCAAAGCCAGGAGCCAGGAGCTTCTTCTGGGTCTCCCATGTGGTTGCAGGGACTTAAAGTCTTGGGCCATCTTCTACTGCTTTCCCAGGCCAGAACAGAGAGCTGGATCGGAAATGAAGCAGCCAGGACTTGAACTGGCGCCCATATAGGATGTTGGCACTGCAGGCAGCAGCTTTACCTGCTGTACCACAGCACTGCCCCCTGAAGGTATAAAGTTTCATTTGAGTGGTTCAGAGTGTAATCGATAGAAATAATTTTTATATATAGTGAATATGCATATTTTTCTGTAAAGAGCCTGGGAGTAAATATTTTCAGATTGTCAGGCTGCATGCAGTGTCTGTTGCATTTTCATCTTTATCTTTTTGTCTTTTATAACTTTTTGTCTTTTATAACTTTTATAACTTTTAAAATGTGGACCATTTTTACCTTGCAGATAATATAGAAACAAGCCATAGGCAATAACTTGCCCATCCTGGTTTAAAGAAAAGTGGTTAATCATTTAGGAAAAAGAGCAAGAGAAGCATGATTCAATTTTTAAACTTCTTTATTGAATTAATTTGTATTTATTTTGTTAGCCAACTAGGCTAACTAAAACTTTTTAGGGGGTTAATATTGGTAGTTTTGTAAGATAATTTGCCAAGTATTTGGGAAAACCATATGCATACCATTATAAAATCTTGGAGGGGCAGAAGGACTTATGGAATAACCCAGCAAATTCACTCCTCCGAATGATAGTGTAAATACTTGGAAAATTATGAAAATTGACTTTTCATAACTTTGAAAATTATTTTGTTTTTTAAGGGATATATTTATGGGGCAGGCGCAGTGGTATAGTAGATTAAGCCTCCACCTGCGGTGCAAACATCCCATATGGGCACCAGTTCAAGTTCCAGCTGTTCCACTTCTGATCCAGATCCCTAATATGGCCTGGAAAAAAAAGTAGAAGATGGCCCAGGTGCTTGGGCCCCTGCATCCGTGTGGGAGACCTAGAAGAAGCTCCTGGTTCCCGGCTTTGGATTGGCCCAGCTCCGGCTGTTGCCACTATTTGGGGAGTGAACCAATGGATGGAAGTCCTCTCTCTCTGCCGCTCCCTCTCTCTATCTGTAACTATGACTATCAAGTAGATAAATAAAACTTTAAAAAGCATATATTTATTGATTTGAAAGTCAGAGTCACAGAGAAAGAGAGACAGACACACACAGAGATCTTCCATCCACTGATTCACTCCCCAAATGGCTGCAACTGCGGGGTCTGGGCCAGGCTAAAGGCAGAATCCGGGAGCTTCCAGAGCTTCTTCTGAGTCTCTTATGTGGGTGCAGGCACATTAGCCCAGAGCTGAATTAGAAGTGGAGCAGCTAGGACTCAAACCGGCTCCCATATGGGATGCTGGAACTGCAGACTGTGGCTTAACCGGCTATGCTGTGGTGCTAGCCCTATAACTCTGGAAATTAAACGTAGGTTCACAACAATCTAGAGTATTAATTCAAGGGGCTGGCGCTGTGGCGTAGCAGGTTGAATTGCTGCCTGCAGTGTCGGCATCCCATATGCGCGCTGGTTCAAGTCTTGGCTGCTCCTCTTCTGATCCAGCTCTCTGCTGTGGCCTGGAAAAGCAGTAGAAGATGGCCCAAGTCCTTGGGCCCCTGCACCCATGTGGGAGACCTGGAGGAGGCCCCTGGTTCCTGGCTTCGGATTGGCAAGCTCCGGCCTTTGCGGCCAATTGGGGAGTGAACCATCAGATGGAAGGTTCATATTCTCTCTCTCTCTCTCTCTCTGGCTCTCTCTTTCTGGCTCTGACTCTGGAGCACGCTCTCTCTCTCTCTCTCTCTGTAACTCTGACTTTCAAATAAATAAATAAATCCTTATTTAAAAAAAAGAGTATTAATTCAAGAACAACTGCTGAACCGCTGTAAGAACAGTGGGATTTGTGGCACTTCAACTTGTTCCTCCCCGTCCCCGTCTCCATGCTACCCTTGAAATCAAGCAGCTGCCAGCTGCCAGAGGGGACAGGCTGGGTTTGCAGCTTCTTGGAAAGCCCTGTGCCTTGTCTCCCTAGCACAGCCTCATGGTGGGAGTGTTCTGGGCCATCTAGGGCAGAGAGCTGCCAGTTCATCAAGGTTTGAGCTGCACAATGGGGCTCTCACACGTGCCGCCCAGGAAATGATCTCCTGCATTTAATGGGTCTTTCATGAGCAGAGGGAAAGTGGTCTCGGGTGGCTGATGTTGGCTAGTCTTTTTCTGAAAGAATCTAGCTGAGCATAGCATATTCACTTCTTTAAAAAATCTTGTGTAAAGGAATAGAGAAGGAGACGAGAGAAGAAGACATTGAAGAATCATGGAAAGGGCAGAGTCACCCATAATTTGATCCTTTTACACGTTACCTAGTGGGATGCATAAACCTTTCCAGCCTTTGTGTAAATGTCCAGTGGCCCCAGCAGAGGTCAACACAGTTCATAACTTGCCCTGCTGCTGTTTTCCAGGCCTCCTGCTTTGTGTGCGCTCTCTAAGCAACTGCATTTGAAGTACTTGTTTTAAAGGTATTTTATAGTAAAGCAGGTTTTAATGACTTTTTTAAAAATTCTTTTTCCAGCTGCCTTTGTGGGACTTCTACACTGGTAAGATTTACTTTCAGTTTGAAATAGACAGTTGTAGTAAAAATTGCCATCACTGTTTGCATATAGTAAAACTTGTAGCTGTGTGCACAGAACCTCCCAATGTGCCTGAGCTTGTATTTTATAAACCTCATAGTGAAGCAGCATTTACTAAATAGATGCATTAGGGGAGTATTGAGTTACACACTAAAATATTTTTGATTTACCAAAGAATTCACCACTGTATTTCTTTATATATCTAGATTTTCTGGTGGTTTTTGTCTGTTGGTTTCATCTAAAACACTTCCCATTTTATAGTAACTATGTGTTGTTACTCATGTAAGTTTAGAGGTAAAGTTTTAGTAACAACCACCCATAGGATTTAATGATTTTTGAGCCTTTCAGTGTGCAGATGTACGTACCTTATTTTGAACAAGATATCTGTAAAAATTGTAGGTAAAATTTTAATATTTTTCCTCTGGAGTATTTCCATTTCTACCTGAGCTCAGGGATTCTAAATCTTGGGCGGTAGAGGGTCTGCTCCATGTTCTGCTGGGACAGTGCTGCTGTGACCATCAAGTCTACAGGGGGTTTTGATGTTAGAAGTAGGGCTGCCATGAAACTCGGCCCTTTAAAATATAGTGTAGTTATCAAAAAAGTGCTTTAATTTGAAGTAACTTTAAAATTATATTCTGAGTGCTTTTCAATACTTACAGAGGTATTTCCCAAATATAATTAGAATCTTTTGTTCTGTTCTGATGTAGAGCCCAAGGGTGGGAGGAAGAGTGGAGAGATCCAGGGATTTGGGATGTACAATTAAGTTTAAGAACCAGTGACTGAGGAATTTCAAATGTGTGCTGTGCTTGGTTGCGAATACCTAAAAATATAAAAATGACTAAGCAGATTTTAAAATTACCTTAATATGTATTAAAAAATTGATTTTCCTTTTAGTGGTCTCCTTATTTTGCTTATCTGTAACTTAGTTATTTTAGTACTAGTTTTGAAAGCTATACTTTTTATAATATGGTCTTTCATTTTTTCCCTAGGATACATTTAGTAACTCTTTTTGAAAATGACCGTCATTTTTCTCACCTCTCA
This sequence comes from Oryctolagus cuniculus, assembly GCF_964237555.1. Lineage (NCBI taxonomy): Eukaryota > Metazoa > Chordata > Mammalia > Lagomorpha > Leporidae > Oryctolagus > Oryctolagus cuniculus. The sequence continues at coordinate 25,829,094 of NC_091447.1, read as the reverse complement.
TCTTTGGAACGAGAGATGACTTTTCGCACTGAAATGGTTAAGTTCTTTCTTCTAAAGAATTAATTCGTGGTCTAATAATACTAAGACTATAAGATAGAGATTTATTCAGAACTTAAATAAATTTTTGGTGAATGACACTGTTTCTACTTTTCCATTTATGAGTTTACCTGTTCTAGGGCACTTGAATTACTCCTTTTTGATTTTCCTCTCTATTGCCCTGTAAAACTTTGAAGAATGTCATTTGAATACTTTAAAGGTATCATTTCCCCCAAAAGGATATAAACTGTTACTAAAATACATAGTGTGGCAATGGCAGGTGTAGATTTGGTGACGGACTGATCCCTGGATTCAGACAGCAACCCTGTGCTTTGTCGTATGAAGACTAGTCAGTCATCTCTCTGACTAGTAATCTTGTTTGTTAAGCAGAAATAATGCTAACTCAGGGCATTAGTGACAATGAAATGAGATGGTGAATGGGAGCACACAGTATGGTACTTGGGACAAAAGCAATAGCTGTTATTAATAAAAACTTACATTTCCCTAAACTAGGGCTTTTTGCATGTTAGATAATCCTTTCATTGTTGAATTATCTTATTGTTCTCCCAAGCAGAAAGGAAAGTGCTTATATGAATTCATATTTTGCTTATCAAAACTGTGAGAAAATAGCTTTTCAGACATCAGCTAAACTCTTCAGTTTAGTATCTACTAGTGTTGCCTGATCTATCCAAAAACAAAGTAGTTGGCTGAGGCAGGAAGGAGTAGAATTGAAAATTATTTTTAATTTTTTTTATTCTGGAAGAGTGTATTATAAACAATGTGATTCTTTATTTGCTTTTAGATCTTTAAGGGAAAGCAGAAAATGGTTGAGGAAAGCAGCATGATTCTTAAGTTTCCTTGATTTTCACTACAGAACACTTTGCAGGCCTAATGGCACTGTTCTCTGTGCTGGAATGACACCGCAACATAACGCCCTTTCCAGTACCCTGCAGTTGTGAGCCTCAGAAGCAGGCATTATAAAAATATTATAAAAGTATTATAAAAATACTTTCAGGTTTTACTTATATTGACTATAATCTGTGCCTTTTTTAAAAGGGACTTTATTATTCCTACTTCAAGACCATCATTGAAGCCCCTTCCTTTTTGGAAGGACTGTGGATGATTATGAATGATAGACTTACTGAATATCCCCTTGTGATCAATACAGTGAAGCGCTTCCACCTTTACCCAGAGGTGAGTACTGTTTTGAGACAAATACTGTTTGCAGAGTGATTCTTCTTATATAAAAGTAGTAGGCATGATGATGGTGCAAAGAAAGAAGGGAGTCAGGTTTACCGATTGGTCCTTGAAAGAGTGTCAGAAGTTCTCGTAGAACTGAGACCTCAGGAGTTGTACACACAGGAACTCAGCAAATAAATCTTGGTGTGGAAGTAATGACAGGGTGAGTGGAAGAGAGTAGTGGGAGCCAACAAGTGTTCTGAATTGGGATGGTCTATGAGCTTGAAACATGCCGGAAAGCATGGTGAAAGTGATGAGCGGACCAGTGGCCTTGGAGTTCCATTTAGAAAGCAAGATTTATTTAGTCACATAGCCAGAAATCCATGACTATCTTCCAGTGCTTAGGCTAAAAAATGTGGTTTTTATAGTAGTCTACAGAATCTAGAAATGAAAACAACAGCCAAAGAATTTAATAAACTCAATCTGTGAACTTGAGATAAATGCTAAATTAGACATCATGGTAAACACTACTTTTGAGTTTCAAAACCCAGAGGATTAGTTTAAAGTTACTTCATCATTTTACTCTTTAAAAATTATTATTCTTTTGAGTTTGAATTTTTTAAATTATAGAAACTTAGAGAATAATATTCAAATGTGTGTGATCAACCTTGTAGAAGAAAGAAATGCTAAAATTTCATAATTTTTGCTGTAGATGTTTCTAAATAATTTCAACATTGTAAGTATAGTTAAAGTCACTTTTGTTCTGCTTTTCAGTAGAGTTTGCTCCTTTCCCCTTCATACAACTATTGTTAATGTAAATATGATGTATATATTCATCCAGTCTCATCCAAGTCAAGGATGGTTTGTGTATTTTGTTTTTGAACTCCACATAAATATTCTCGTACTAAATGTGTCATTATAAATTTTCCTCAACATTTTTGAACTCTGTGTATGTGTACATATGTACACATAAACATCTTTAATTTTAACCATTGTATGAATCCCAAGATGTATACATTCCTTATTTATGGCTTATTAGTTCCAATTTTCCATTACAAACAGTTCTAGAATGTACATTCTTTTGTGTACGTTCTGTGTGCAAGATTTTTTCTAGGCTGCGTACCTGGAAGTGGGACTGCTGTGTTACAGAGCACGTGCTTTGTCAGCTTACCAGATGTTGACAATGGCTTCTGAAGTAAATGCTGCAATCCACACAATTGTGTTGGTGAATCCACTTTCTCTCGTGTCCTTATTATGTTTTGAATTATTCAGCCTTAGGATTCCTGCTCTTTTAAGCGCTATGATATGCTTCTTGTAATTTGTGCTTTCCTCTTTATTTGTGGGTTGAGCATATTTTCGTGTGTAATAGAGACTTGGATTTGTTCTATCAATATCCTGAAGAAATCCTTGTCACCTATTTGGTGGTAGTTTTTTTCATTGGTTTGTTGGCATAATTAATATATTTTGTATAGTACTCCTTAATGACACATGCTGAACATACTTTCACTCTGGCTTCTTTCTGTCTTTAATCAGCTTTGTTGGGGTATAACTTACATGTAATAAAAGTGTGTTCATTTTTCGTGCACGGTTCTTTGAGTTTTGACAAATGTATGAAATTATATAGCCATTCCTGCAACTTAGTTATAAAACATTTTTATAATGCCAGAGCATTTCTGTGTGCTCTTTTGTGGTAACTGTCTTTTCCCCACTGAATTGCCTTGGCGTGTTTGTTGGAAATTAGGTAAGGATTAGTTTCTGGATTCTGTTCATATGTATGTCTCTATGTATGCCAGTAATGCGCTGTCTTAATAGTAAATCTTGAAAGAAGGTTTTTCTCCAACTCTGTTTTTCCCTTTCAGGATCACATTTCTATATAAAGAGCCAGCTTTTGAATTTCTTCACAAAATCTTGCTGGGATGAGGGTTCATTCAGTGTAGTATTTGTGAACGAATGAAGCTGTGCTGATTTCTTTGTGGCACATACAAGGTAGTCAATAGATAGAACCCGAACACAACCAAAATTAGGTTTTTCCGCATCCTCACCTGCAGTTGGTGATGCCATTATTTCTGTGAGTGTGCAGTGACATCTCACTGAGGTTTCAGTGTGCAGCTCCCTGATGATTGCTGATATTGAGCATCTCTCATACTTATTTGCCATCTGTATACACTCTGCATGGACTGTATCTTCATGTCTTTTGTTCATTGTCTTTGTGGATTGTTACTTTAATGTTGCATCTTATTGTGTTCTTTATATATTCTGGATACTAGCTCTTTGTCAGATATGTGCTCTGCAGATATGTCCTCCCAGTCTGTAGTTTGCCTTTCATCTCTTAAGCAGGGTCTTTTGTGTGCAACATTTTATGAACTCAAATTTGTAAAATTCCACCCCTCCCCCCCGAGTAGATCATGCTTTTGTTTAAGTTCTAGCCGTAGATGCTAAATACTTTTTTCCTGTATTTTTTCTAAGTGTTTGAGTTTGGTGTTCTACGTGGAATTCTGTAATCCATTTTGGGTTAATTTTAGGTCAAGGTTCTTTTTGTTTCTCTGTCTGTGGATGTCCAGTTGGTCCAGTACTATTTGTTGAAAATGCTGTCTTCGTTTCACTGAATTGCTTTTGTGTTTTTGTCACACATGTCAGCTGGACCCCATGGACTAAGCACCTCTTTAAGTCCCTACCTATTAATAACATCAACATTTGCCATGAGGTTTCAACCTGCATCAGAGGGGATGCATTCAGACTACAGCAGTGCTGTTAAAGTTTCTGTTTCGCCTTCCTCGTTACCATTCCATCTGAGAAAATGGAGCAAAAAGAAAGAGAAAGCCCAGGAAACCTGGAACTGTGTTGTTATTTGGGTCCTGTCTACCATATCTTCACCCTCCAGAATCTTCTTCTGCTTGAATTATACATAAGTCAGAGGGTTTTTAGTTATTCTTATGGAAAAGTACACGTACTCCATCTTCCCAAAAGCAGATGTTTGTGTTACATAAATGTTGTTCTTTCACTCTCATTCAGTTCAAAGTATTTTCCATTTTCTTTTTTTTTAAGATTTATTTATTATTTTAAAGAGTTACACAGAGAGAGAAGGAGAGGCAGAGAGAGACACAGAGAGAGGTCTTCTATCTGCTGGTTCACTCCCCAATTGGCTGCAACAGCTGGAGCTGCGTAGATCCAAAGCCAGGAGCCAGGAGCTTCTTCTGAGTCTCCCACTTGGGTGCAGGGGCTCAAGGACTTGGGCCATCTTCTACTGCTTTCCCAGGCCACAGCAGAGAGCTGGATCAGTAGTGGAGCAGCCAGGATTCAAACCGGCACCCATATGGGATGCCGCAGGCACCACAGGCAGTGGCTTTATCGGCTACGCCACAGCACCGGCCCCTCCATTTTCTTATAAGAGTTCTTGTTTGACCCATTGGCTCGAGTATTTGTAGGTTCCCAGTATCTATTTCTGCTTTGATGTCTGTAAGGTTTGTATGTGATTTATGATAGTAACAGCTGCCCAGTGCAGACCTGCCTAGGATAAATAACTTGGCTCAGTTGAAAGTACAGGCAACAAGGAGTTCTCTTCAATCTTACTTTCACAAGGAATAGATACAAAAATAGATACAAAATTGAGAAGATCTAGATTTGTCGTCAACCCTGTATAGTATTACAGTGCTGAATTGTATACTCATACTGTTTGTGTTCACAAGGAGGTTAATTTATCATCTAAAGCTAAAAATGCAAGTTTAAAACAATATTTTGAAAAAGGTAACGCATGTAATGCTTATTGTATGGGAGCGCTTTATGTGCAAGTACTAACCTCCCCTCTCTCTTCAAGGGGCTCTTACTGAACTCTGGGGAGATGAGGTAATTGAGCTTCAGAGGCTCACGGATTGCTGGGGGCCGCAGAGACCATCACTTGCAGAGTCAGGATTTGGCTCAGTTCTGGCTTCAGAACCGTGCTTTTCTTGCTGTGTCCTGCTCATCCCAGACACAGGGATGATTCTAGATTTAGCAAGCGTATTTGATGTGCTAGCTCTTGGTATACACAAATGTTAGCAGAATATCAATTTTTTCAAGTGGAGTGACAAAATGGTTAATCTGTACTTTCTTAATGTGAAAAGATGCTTATGATGTTATTTAGTGATACATACCACATTAACATCCATAATAGAATCTCATTACATAATATTGAATAATTCTAGCTCCATATTTTAAGTACCTAGGGAGATGAGGGGAAGGATGATTAACAAAATATTAAAAGTGGTTAAGTTTAGGTTTTTCTTTTCAATTCCTTATGATTTTTCCCAATGATTTCACATTTTTTTTTTTTTTTTTTTTTTTGACAGGCAGAGTGGATAGAGAGAGAGACAGAGAGAAAGGTCTTCCTTTTGCCGTTGGTTCACCCTCCAATGGCCGCCGCGGCCGGCGCGCCGCGGCCGGTGCACCGCGCTGATCCGATGGCAGGAGCCAGGAGCCAGGTGCTTCTCCTGGTCTCCCATGGGGTGCAGGGCCCAAGCACCTGGGCCATCCTCCACTGCACTCCCTGGCCACAGCAGAGGGCTGGCCTGGAAGAGGGGCAACCGGGACAGAATCCGGCGCCCCGACCGGGACTAGAACCCGGTGTGCCGGCGCCGCTAGGCGGAGGATTAGCCTAGTGAGCCGCGGCGCCGGCCCTGATTTCACATTATTTTTAAAAGATTTGTTTATTTGTTTGAAAGACAGAGATACAGAGAGAGAGAAGAAGAGATAGAGAGAGAGAATTGATCTTCTATGTACTGGTTCACTCCCCAAATGGCTACAACAGCCAGGGCTAGGCCAGGTGGAAGCCAGGAGCCAGGAGCTTCTTCCAGGTGTCCCACATGGGTGTAGGGGCCCAAGGACTTGGGCCATTCTCTGCTTCTCTCCCATTTGCTTAGGCAGGGATTTGGATCGGAAGTGGAACAGCCAGGACTTGAACACAATGCCCATGTGGGATGCTGGTGCTGCAGGCCATGGCTGTAACCTGCTGTGCCACAGCACCAGCCCAAATTCACATTATTTTTATAAATAGTTGTTTTGAAGAAACTTTCCCACTTGTGAACATCTTGGGTTTTTTTGGTAGTCTTAGAATTTTAAGAAGTGGATTATACATTGGGAAGAATTTGTTAATTAAATCTGCTCATTCAAGGTTTTATTGGGCACAGGAGCTATTATGCATTCCATTCTAGCTTTTTAAAATGATTTATTTTATGAAGAAATAAATTCAGGGAGTGGCATGTGGCATAATGGGAAAAGCTGCAGCCTGCACTGCTGGCAATCCATATGGGCACTGGTTCCTGTCCCAGCTACTCCACTTCTGACCCAGCTTCCTGCTAATAGCCTGGGAAAAGCAGTGGCAGATGGCCCAAGTTTTTGGGTCCCTGCCACCAATGTTGGAGGTGAAACTCCTGGGTCCTGGCTTCGACCTGGCCCAGTGCTGGCCATTGCAGCAGTCAGGGGCATGATCCAGCAAATGGAAGATCTATCCCTCCCTCTTCCCCTCTGTCCTCACTGTAACTCTGCCTTTCAAATAATTTTTTAAAAAACTGTATTTGCCAACATTTTTTTAAAAAAGAAAGAAATTCAGGGATCTAAATGAAATGTTATGGAATATTTCTGTAAGTCCATATTTTTCTGTTAATCACTTTCTCATATGTTTATATTTGATTTTATAGTTACTATTATTTATATTAGAGCTTATTATATATAATATGTATGTGACTTGTACACTATAAATACATATGCTTTTTAAACATATAGTATACTTATTCTTAGAGTTAAGTATAAGAATATCAGAAAGTTTGTGGGAAAATGAATTAAATGATAAGTGTAGGGGCTGATGTTGTGGCATAGCAGACTAAGCTTCTAATTGGAATGCCCACATCCCACATCAGAGTACCTGTTTAAGTCCCAGCTACTCTCTGGCTCTGATTCAGCATCCTGCTAATGCAACTGGGAAGCAGCAGATAGTGGCTCAAGTGTTTGGGTTCCTGCCACCCATGTGGGAGACCGAAGTGGTCTTCTTGCTTCCTGGATTCAGCCTGGCCTACTTCTGGCTATTGTGAGCATTTGGGGAGTGAACCAACCAGTGGGTAGAAGCTATCTTTCTGTCTCTCTGCTTTTCAAATAAATCAATGTTTTAAAAAAGTTTACTTTGCTGTAAAAATATTATTAAATGCATGCATAGTTTTTACATGATCCCTATTTTCATGAACTTTTGGAAGACCTTAATATTCATAGATTTTAAAATTTTTTGCACCAAAATAAGGTTATCTTTAATTCTACTTCCTATGAACTTTTTGAGGCATCTTTGTATTATATATTTAATACATTTTATATTGATTTTGTTTATTTGAGAGGCAGAGAGAGGGGGAGAGAGAGAGAATGCTCCTGTCATCTGGTTCACTCTGGGCCAGACTTGAAGCCAGGAGCCAGGAACTAAATTCGAGTGTCCCATGTGGGCAGCTTGGAATCAACTACAGCAGCCCTTAGGTGTCCCTTAGCAGGAAACTGGGACCAGGGACCAGGGCCAGTGCTGGTTTTAAATCTTGGTAGTCCAACATGGGCTGTGGGTATCCCAGACAACGTCTTAATTGCTAGGCCAAATACCTGCCCCAATATATAATTTTAAAAATGATTATTCAGTAAATAAAAATAAACTTGTTAAAAGTTTATGATGTCAGCCGGCGCCGTGGCTCAACAGGCTAATCCTCCACCTTGCGGCGCCGGCACACCGGGTTCTAGTCCCGGTTGGGGCGCCGGATTCTGTCCCGGTTGCCCCTCTTCCAGGCCAGCTCTCTGCTATGGCCAGGGAGTGCAGTGGAGGATGGCCCAGGTGCTTGGGCCCTGCACCCCATGGGAGACCAGGAAAAGCACCTGGCTCCTGGCTCCTGCCATCGGATCAGCGCGGTGCACCGGCCGCAGCGGCGGCCATTGGAGGGTGAACCAACGGCAAAGGAAGACCTTTCTCTCTCTGTCTCTCTCTCTCACTGTCCACTCTGCCTGTCAAAAAAAAAAAAAAAAAAAAAAAAAAAAAGTTTATGATGTCAAAGGTGATCATGATAAAATGACATTTTGGTAAAATTGTTACTGTGAAGAGAATATATTTTCTTCCCTTATCTCTTTTTGTTTTTATCTTTTTGTAGGTAATCTTAGCTTTCTGGTATCGCACATTCATGGGAATAATGAATTTGTTTGGGCTAGAAGCTAAGACCTGCTGGAATGTCACCAGGATAGAACCTCTTAATGAAGTTCAAAGCTGTGAAGGCATGTGTCCTCTTAAAATCCTGCTGTGTTAATCATTAGGGTTTTCATAAACATTGGGTGGCAAAATGGTTAATTTTTTTTCTTTGAGATACCCTAGAACTGAATGTATTTGTTTTAAGGTAGTTTAGTTGGAAGACTATGGACTTACTAGCTTGAGTGTAAATTTAGAATTAGTTTAAGTATTAATATAACTCAGTGTAAGGTAATCAAGTAGAAGTCAGTTTTCCATTTCAGAAGAGGAGATGCAATAAAACGTTTTTGGGGTAACCTTATTAAACTCGTATTAAGCAGTCCAATGGAATAGTCAATTTATTGATTTAGTTCTGCATCCATATTTGCAAATCAGATATATGACATAGATTGATTTAGAAATAATGCTTTTTTTATATGCTCCCTGTCCATACGTAGTTTTACTCAGTCACTTTCTATAAATCTTCATTGGTGTCTTTGTCACAGAACCATGCTGGGATCGTCTGACAGATTCCAGGACATGTAATGTTTATTTCTATTTGTGTTTGCAACTGAGCCCTTTTCTACTCCTAATACGATGCTGTTACTTGAGACCCTGGTGGAAAGCCTCACACATCTCTTCGGATAACATTTTCATGACTATTTTTTCTATTTCTTCAAAACCTCCATGACATGATTATTTACTATATTTTATACATATATTTTTATGGGCTTGTTTATAGTAACATTCAGCTAAAGCGAGCTATAGTATTAACTATAAACACTGAGGCTATGTTTCCCTTACATTCCCACTGATGCTCTCAGTTGATCTTCATAACATTTAAAATAGCACTGGGAAGAGGGCGTTTGAGGGGGCAATGATGCTTTTTTGGTGAAAATTAAAGGAGTGAAGAAAATGTAATGAGAAGATGGAGATTCTGTAATGACTCGGTCTGAAAGGAGGATAGAACACCCAACCTGCACATAGACAGATAAGATATTTGTGAAGTTCCCAGTGAGTCGGGGGGCCTCCGCTGCATGGAGCGGGCACTAAGAGGGCTGTTGACGGTTTACAGCAGTGAGGACAGAAGTGTGGTCAGTGAGGCCAAGTAGGAGGCTGTTGTACTCTCTGCAGACAGTTGCAGGAAAGATAACTGGGGAGTGCCTGCATTGGAGACGGGGGATTTTGGAAGTGAAATGGACAAGACTTGGTAACTGGTTAATGGAAGGAAAAGGAGGGTGAAGAATCCTGTAACAGTGCTTGGTCTCTGACTTCACTGAGTCCTTTTGAAAGGTAAGCACATTTGGAAAGCAGCAGGTTTGAAATGCCGCATCTCACCTGTATGTATGAGTTTGGCGTTCCTGAGAGACCTCAATGTGAAAATGTCAAGTGGCTACCTGGGTACATAAGGAAAAAGAATAAAGTTCTGGGCTGAGTATAGACTTGGAGTCATCTTTATATAGGTAATTGGAGCTATGGAAGTGGAAGAATTTCCTTCTGGAGAATACGTGTCCTGAGAAAAAAGAACATTAGTTGGTCCAGTATTGAAGAGGGGTAGATAAAACAGAAGAAGTTATTGGGACAGATTGAATGTGTTTGTCAGAGACGTAGAAGGAATCAGAAAGGCCACATTTCAGCTCTTGGCTTAAACCAATTAGAGCCAAATAACTTTTGCAAGTTACTTAAGTTTTCTACCTTCTGTTTTTCAACCATAAAAAAGTATTTTCTTATAAACTAATTCATATATTTGTTTTGAAAATTATGTGAGATGATGATTATAAAGCACATAGTAAGTGCTACACACAAGCAAATAATCTTAAATACTGGAATGCATGTATTACCATTTTACCATGCATACTAATGAACAGAAATAGCTGTCTCGTTTCATGTAAACTAAAGCTGCTCCTTGAGGTTAGGGACTCTATCTTACTCATTCTGGAGCCTCGCAGAAAAGAAACACGTGGTGACTTTTCTCTGGGAATTCAGTAAGTACCTGCAGATAGCAGTATCACCTAAATTAACATGAAGCTCCAACAATCATTACAGTACTATAGTACTTCATGAGGGAAAGTGTTGAGTAACCTTTATAAAGTGTAAGATATAAAAGTGACTAAGCAATATCTCATATGGGGGTGGCAATGTTGTATTAAAGAGAGCAGTGTGGAAAGTAAATGCTTTCAGCAAGTTCATAAACTCTTGATTACAAAACACAGAGTTAATTATTATGCCCAGTTGCTTTATAGTCATGTATATTAAATACTGAATAATCTGTGTCTTTTCAAAGGATTGGGAGATCCTGCTTGCTTTTACGTTGCTGTAATTTTTATTTTAAATGGACTAATGATGGGATTGTTCTTCTTGTATGGTGCATACTTGAGGTAAGACTAACAAATTAAAAAATCTTTTAATGAGTTTATAAAGACTGGCTAATATGTATTGGTTAAATGATGTTAATTAATAGGGAAATTTGTAACTTTAGTTGATTTTTCAGAAGGTTAACTGACGTCATGCAACCAGAAACTGGAGATGTCACTGAGATAATGTGGTAAAGCCCTTCTTTTTATCCTTGTGGGTTTTTTTTTTTTTTTAAATGAAGACTTCTAAACAGAGGTTTTTATTGAAAATACCTCTGGTTCATGTGTAAGATTGTTAAAATGTCAGAAGGGATCCTTGGTTGGCATTAGTAGGATAGTCTGCTTTTATTCTCTATAAATATGAAATTGAGAAAACAGTAAAAGAAGCTGTATATCATTTGAGACAGTTTGTTAGCCTAATTTTCTTGATACCAGTGTCACAACTTTGGAGTAGCAGTGTGCCCATCTGAGATAATACATTTAAATGATTTATGGCAATTGTGTATTTGGCTCTTGCTCTTCATTTCTTCTTGGGATAGCTGTAAGAGCTAACTTTGCCAATGGGAAATAAAACAAAGTCAGCTTTGGTTTCACCTAGGCAAACATTTGCCATTCTCACAAAAAAGATTCAGCTGCCACTTCTCTGTTTCTTCCTTATTTTTGCTAGGGTGTGATACCCAGATTGGTAGCATTTGTCTAAGGACAATCAAAGTACTGGAGTTATCTGGCCTAACATTCTTGTGTTGCTGAACCTATGCCAGCAGACACTTACCTTTCATTTTTTTTCTTTTTTTAAATTTTAATCAATTAATTTATTTATATAACAGATAGAGTTAGAGAGAGAGACAGAGTGAATGGTCTTCCTTCCGTTGGTTCACCCCCAAAACGGCCGCCAAGGCCGGCGCTTTGCCAATCCGAAGCCAGGAGCCAGGTGCTTCTTCCTGGTCTCCCATGCGGGCACAGGAGCCCGAGCACTTTGGCCATCCCCCACTGCCCTCCCGGGCCACAGCAGAGAGCTGGACTGAAGAGGAGCAACCAGGACTAGAACCCAGCGCCTATATGGGATGCCGGCGCCACAGGTGGAGGATTAACCAAGTGAGCCACGGCACTGGCCCCCATTTTTTTTTCTTGAATGTTAAACATCCATATCATTTAAGCTGCTTTTGTCAGTTTTTTTTCCCCTTTCTTTCCTATCTGAATCATCAACTTTATTTCAGCATAATTCTTTTCTAAAAAAAGATATATTTATTTATTTGAAAGTCATAGTTACATAAAGAAGAGGCAGAGAGAGGTCTTCCATCTGCTGATTCACTCCCTAGTTGGTTGCAATGGCTAGAGCTACACCAGTCCAAAGCCAGGAGCCAGGAGCTTCTTCCAGGTCTTCCCATGCAGGTGCAGGGGTCCAAGGACTTGGGCCATCTTCTGTTGCTTTCCAAGACCATAGAGAGCTGGATCGGAAGTGGAGCAGCCAGGTCTTGAACCAGCACCCATATGGGATGCCAGCACTGCAGGTGGCGACTTAACCCACTATGCCACAGCTGTGGCCCCTTCAGCATAATTCTTTAACTGCATGGTATTTAAAGTTTAAAACATAGATTTAATTTTTCAACAAGTATTTATTGAGTTTTCATTTTGTGTGATATATATATATATATTTTTTTTAGGGAGTTTTCAGTATTGGAAGATTAACATAGAATCAGTGAAAACTAAAGAAATATTTAGCACTGGAGTAGGGATGCTGTCAAGCATAGTAAATTAAAAACTAGAAATAGGATAGAAAAATTTGGGGAAAAGTGAATGTTTTTAAAATATTGCATTGTGTATGTAAAAATGATCAATAAAAGTTTTGAAATAATACAAAATTTATCTTATTACTGGTTGTAAAAATTAATACATGAAAATTATAAATTCTATACCCTAGTATCAAACAGAAAATGAAATTTTAAAAGGATGCTATGGGGGCTGGTGCTGTGGTACAGCAGGTTAATGCCCTGGCCTGAAGCGCCAGCATCCTGTGTGGGCACCAGTTCTAGTCTCGGCTGCTCCTCTTCCAATCCAGCTCTCTGCTGTGGCCTGGGATAGCAGTGGGCAGTGACCCAAGTCCTTGGGCCCCTGCACCTGCATGGAAGACCCAGGGGAAGCTCCGGATCGGCGCAGCTCCGGCCATTGCGGCCATCTGGGGAGTGAGCCACCAGATGGAGGACCCCTCTCTCTCTCTCTCTGCCTCTCCTCTCTCTGTGTAATTCTGACTTTCGAATAGATAGATAAATCATAAAAAAAAAAAAAAAAAAGGATGCTATGTAGACTAGCATTAAAAGCATGAAGTTTCTAAGAATTAATCTAACGAAAAGAATACATGACTTCTGTTATTGTTAAACCTTATTGAAATGCATTTGAGAAAATCTAAAAAAATTAAAAATCATGTTCTTGAATTGAAACACCTGATTTTTACAAAATGATAGTTTATCACTAAATCTATTTATAGATTCTATGCTGTACTAATCGAAACCCAATATATTTTTGTTGGAGTTTATAAACTGATATTATAGTTATTCAGAAATACAAAGTACCAGATGTAATTGAGACATTCTTGAAAAAGGTAAGAGGACTTGCTGTAGTAATTGTTGCTCTGTTGTAAAGCTCATGTCAGCAAGACAGTTTACTGTTGCTACTGGGACCAACAAATAGATCACTAGAAAGAGAAGAGCCCAGAAGTAGAAATGTGCATATAAAGATTAATGTATGACAGTAGATTTTGTAGATCAATGGATAGGTTCCTCAGTTCATAGCACAAATAATTGAGAGATTATGTGGAACAAAGACAAATTGGAACTAGTAGATTAAAGCTAAACTACTAAAAACAAAATTATAAAATGATTAGCTTATGATACAGGAGAATATCATCAGTAACTTGGAATATGAAAGACTTTCTTAAGATATAATAAGTTCAACCATGAAGAAAAAAGCTGATAAATGTGATGAAAAGACCCAAGTCTCTCAAGATACTATAGAATAAAAAAATTAGCTAGAAATTGGGAGATTATATTTGAAAAACATAACCATGTAAGATCTGAAAATTCCATTTATACTTTGTCATAATACTGAAAAATGTTTTTTCAAATGCCTCTTGTGAACAGAAGCATTGTTGTAGGTGCCAGGAATAAAAAAAACCAATATTTATGCTAGTGGAGTTTATAATCAGGTGGAAAGACAAAGGGAACAGATAACCTAATAGATTCACGTTGATAAATATTAACACACATTTCTCAGAACTCCATGGCAGATAAATGTGTGTAAAGTTAGCCATCACTATTACCAGGAAGACACAAATTCAAACTACGGTGATATACTATTTCACATCTAATAGACTGATAAAGAGATTTTCATCCAACCACGGGTGGACGTATTTAATTAGTACAGCTATTTTGGAGATCAGTGTGCATTATCTAGTGAATTTGAACATGTAGATAGCTTATATTGCAATAACTCCAATTTAAGGTATATATTCCTATTTAAGTTTTTATACATGTATACCGGGAAATATGTGTATGAATTTAGCAGCATTATTTATAATGGCTCCAAACAGGAACTAACTAAAATGTTCATTCACAGATATGAATATGTCTTGGTTTATGAGCATGGTACAGATGTTTTTTGCAGTAATCATCTAACAAAAAGCATATTTTATACAGTGTTGACTATTTCATGTACAAAAATGAGCATTTTCATAGACATGGGATACATAAATAATATTCAGATATCACTGGCAGTGTGTACATGGTATAATATGGGTTGTCTCATGATCACATGTCTGACTCGGCATCATGAAAGAGTACTGTACTGCATGTTTCTAGTCAAAGGAAAGATCACAGCTGAAAATTCAAAGTATAGTTTCTATGGAATGTATGTCACTTTACAACCTAGGACAATCAAAAATTATAGTTGAACCATCTGTACAGATCATAAGTCAGTAACCATCTGTTTAATAATGAGGGCAAATGTCACAAATACACACACTTCAATGTGAAGGAATTTTTAAAAAAATTTATTTGAAAGGCATAGATAAAGAGAAAGAAGGAAGGAGAGGGAGAGTGGGTTTCCATCTGCTGGTTCACTCCCCAAATGGCCTCAATAGCCAGGGCTGGACCCATCTGAAACCAGGAGCCAGGAATTGCTTCTGGGTCTCCCACGTGGTTGCAGGGGTCTATGCACTTGGGCCTTTTCTGCTGCTTTCCCACATTAGCAGGGAGCTGGGTCAGAAATGAACTTAAACTAGTGCCTATCTGGGAGGCTGGCACTACAAGCAGAGGCTTAATCTTCTGTCCATAGCACCGCCCTGTGAAGAATTCTTTCAAATAGAATTTGAATGAATGAAGTCAAGTACAAAATAAAAAGCTGCTTAATTCCACTTTTCTGTAAAATTTAAAAGCAGTTGAAGGTAAATGGTGGTTTGTATATGTGAGATTTGCAGACTCATATCAAGATAGTGGCTTTCTGGGGGGAGGGGACCAGTGGCAAGTGGGGACTGAAGATGCGATCATTTTGTGTTCACTTTTGTGATTGTTCTACAAACTAGAACATTTACGTACTTTTTTGTATACTATAAAGAATTAAATACAAAATTTATTATAGTGTTTTAAGGAAAAAGGATTACGTGAAGTTGTCTTGGGACGCCTAAAATGTTCTAATTTTAAAAATAGTTTGTTATTCTTTTTAGTTTTTAATATAGGATGTTACATAACAATGACTAAAACTCTTTAAAATTAGTATTTTTTCTTTGGAATGGCTACCCAAGAGGTGTTGTTCTATCTGAATTAGTTACATGGTTCTAGAATTTCAAATACACTGTTAGGTTCCAATCAAAATATATTTAGACAAGGATATATATTTAGACAAGGCCATAAGCAAAGTGAAGTTCTCACTTCCCTTCAGAGAAAAGTGAATCATCCTCCCTTGATGGTGGGAGAGGGAGGAGGAAGTGGGGTGAGAATGGGGATGGGAGGGCAGGTATGGTGGGAAGAATTGCTATAGTCCTAAAGTTGTACTTATGAAACTTGTACTCAATAAATAAAAGGTTTCTGCACCCGCATAGGAGACCAGGGGAAGCACCTGGCTCCTTGCTTCGGATCAGCGTGGTGCGCCGGCCACAGCAGCCATTGGAGGGTGAACCAACGGAAAAGGAAGACCTTCCTCTCTGTCTCTCTCTCACTGTCCACTCTGCCTGTCAAAAAAATTAAAAAAAAAAAAATTAAAATAAAAAAAAGTTTCTTTGGAAAAAAATGGATATGTAGATGTAACCAAGCTTCTCACACCATCCTTCTTTCAATTTCGTTTCTTCTTTTTTGAAGTGCATCTTTTGAATTTCTTTAGTTAAAATCTGCTAATGGTAAATCATTTCTCATTAGCTTTCTTCTGCTTGGTGGTTTTATTTATTTATTTGTTTATTTTGACAAGCAGAGTGGACAGTGAGAGAGAGACAGAGAGAAAGGTCTTCCTTTGCCGTTGGTTCACCCTCCAATGGCTGCCGTGGCCAGCGCACCGCGCTGATCCGAAGGCAGGAGCCAGGTGCTTCTCCTGGTCTCCCATGGGGTGCAGGGCCCAAGCACTTGGGCCATCCTTCACTGCACTCCCTGGCCACAGCAGAGAGCGGGCCTGGAAGAGGGGCAACCGGGACAGAATCCAGCGCCCCAACTGGGACTAGAACACGGTGTGCCGGCACCGCAAGGCGGAGGATTAGCCTATTGAGCCACGGCGCCGGCTTGGTTGTTTTTTTTTTTTTTTTTTTTTTTTTAAACTCATTTCTGTAATACTGAGCGTCTTCCCATTGTGAATATGGGGGTACAGCGGTGAATGAGCCAGATGAAGAATCTGTCCACAGGGTGCTGTGAACGTGGTGACGATGGAGGTGGGACATGAAAAGAGTGTGCAGGGAAATGTGGGCAATTCAGAATATTCAAAGGATGTGATACAAACACTGAAATGCTAGCCCATTTGGTAAGTTAGCTCATGTCTGCATCTATGTACTTTATTTAGGAAATATTTTAAACATGATAAATCATAAAACAGGTGGTTACTGACTTATGATCTGTACAGATGGTTCAACTATAATTTTTGATTGTACTATGTTGTAAAGTGACATACATTCCATAGAAACTATACTTCGAATTTTCAATTGTGATCTTTCCTTTGACTAGAAACATGCAGTACAGTACTCTTTCATGATGCCGAGTCAGACATGTGATCATGAGACAACCCATATTATACCGTGTACACATTGCCAGTGATATCTGAATATCATTGGTATTTTATATGTACACATATATATATTTGTTCATTTAAGATTACAGAACTAGATGGTACTGTTGACATTTTTATTAATATACAGTTTAGTACTAATATGTTTTAAATATGGAAAACTGATTATAAAATCTGAGATAATTTTGTGGAAAACTCACATTTTGCATGAATTATGATTGTATACTTTTTCTTTAACAGTGGGACTCAGCTAGGAGGTCTAATTACAGTAATGTGCTACTTTTTCAACCATGGAGAGGTTAGTTATATAGAAGATAATTTTTAGAAAATAGAAGAGGCTGTAAAGGAACAAGGAAATACATTAATCAGAACAATATGTAGATGCATACTTTATGACTGCAACATTTTAAAACCTCATATATTGATATTTTACTTTAAAATCTTAAAGCACTAGAATTTAAAGCATGAAATATCTTGCATGGTTTTTAATGAACATTTACATATATGTATTCTGTAAAATAAAAGGAAGTATTGTGCTTGCTGAGTTCAGACCTTTATATACATGATCTCGTGCAGTCCTACAAACTTTCTGGAGATGGGTGCTAAGGTAGCCATGTAAGTTATGACGCTGGAATTTAGAGAGTTGAGATTACTTATCCAGGTTTCCACACTCACTATGTGAAGAAGCCGTGTTTCTCATTTTGTACCTATATGGCTCTAAAACTTTGTTTTTGAATATATATTGAAGTTTTGAAACTTTGGACTAAGAGCACTTAATGTGAAATCTGCTTTCTTATCTGATTTTTAGGTATATAATACAGTATGATTAACACAGTGTTACACAGCAGATTTCTGGAACACATTCATCCTGCAAAATAAAAACCTGCCCCTTCGCTAGGATGGAAGGGCTGCTGGGGCCTGGCAGCGTGCCTGCAGTTAAGGCACGGCCGCTGTGCTGGTGCTGCCTTTTCAGTAGTAGAGAATGCGCAATTCAAAATAGAAATTAACTTAACTTTCATCCAAGGGGTCATGCTCTACGTAAAACGAGTTCGTAGACTTGACTTAGAACACGTTAGATTCATTCAATACAATATTGAGTATGTACTGTGTGCTAGATTTCTGTTAGAATCTGAGAACATGGCAGTGAAATGAGAGGATAAAAGAATGCGACTGCCAGCTTTTGGCAGCAAGAATGTAATACTGTGGCACAAATTCTATAGGATGGAAGACACTGTTATTAGGGTAATTTTACACTTGATCTTAGCCGAAAGGCCGAGAAGCAGTATTAGGTTAATTTTTACAACTATACATAAAATACCTTAAACTATTATTTTAACTTAAGAAAACAAATGAGTTTTCATTCACAAATGTATATTAATACATTAATGCATATTAATATACAAATGTGTGTTAATACTCTTTATATTAACAAATAGAGGGTCTTTGAATATGCCAATTAGTGGTATGAGTTGTCTGTGTTATGCATTTCATAATTTATCTTCCAACATTTACAATTTTGATTTGGAAGAGGAGCAACAACTTTTAGGACTCATAAAATCCTAACAGTTTGTATTCTTTCTAGAATTTCAGAAATGAAACTTTCACAACACTTGGACCCATGTGTTAGACACAGTTTTAAAGTCTATATGAAAATTAGTGAATACTTTCATTACATTATCAGTTAGTGATTCTTGAATACTTTGTTAGTAAAATTTATTTTCAAAAGTGTAGCTCACAAATCCAGTGGCAATCTTTATTTATTTATTTACCCACTTACGGTAAACTCTCTCAGTGTTTGTTTATGTCCTAGGTGATGTTTATTTAGGTATTTTTGTGGTGAGCTTACATCCTATCACTCTGGGATGCTAGGGCCAAACCTGCTGGCCTGGAATATGGATCTGGTTTGTCAGTTTTCAAAATCCCTAGATCATATTATTTGCCCTAGGATTTCCTTGTGCTTGATCTGATTTCTGAAGAGCATCAAAAAGTTCGTGGAAAATGTATATTATGAAAAAAATGTATGAATAGGCCTCTTTTTTTGCATCAAAACAAACCTGTCTTTTAATTCATTTTGTTCTATGAACTTTCTGAAGATTCTCATATCTTTCATTTCTCTCTAGCCTTGGTACTTAATTGTGCTCAATCTAATGGCCATTTGCATTAAGAAAACTTTGAAAATGGATAAGCTATGCCAGGCATCCCGAAATAGGGCCCAATAAGTCTAAAATTAAAAATATTAAAACTCCCCCTAGTTTTGACCTTAATACTTGTTGTAAAGGAACAGGATGTGAAATGAGCATTTTACTGATTTCAGGCTACCCGTGTGATGTGGACGCCTCCTCTGCGTGAGAGTTTTTCATATCCATTCCTTGTACTTCAGATGTGGATTTTAACCATGATTCTCAGGTAATTTAAATTTATAAAATAACATTAAATATATTTTTTAAAGATATTATTTATTTATTTGAGAGGCAGAGTTACAGACAGTGAGTAGGAGAGACACAGAGAAAGGTCTTCCATCCACTGGTTCACTCCCCAAATAGCTGCAATGTCCACAGCTGCACCGATCTGAAGTGAGGAGCCAGGAGCTTCTCCTGGATCTCCCATGTGAGTGCAGGGGCCCAAGGGCTTGGGCCATCTCCCACTGCTTTGCCAGGCCACAACAGAGAGCTGGATCAGAAGAGGAGCAGTCGGGACTAGAACCGGCTCCCATATGGGATGCCGGCAGTATAGGCGGAGGATTAACCTACTGTGCCACAGTGCCAGCCCCAAAATTGAATATTTTTGCAATGTATTTACGTTTGTTAAAATATGCTTCAACCTACTAATTACCAAATGCTTTCTTTTAAAAGTTATTTTAAGATTTATTTGTTAATTGTTTGAAAAGCAGAGTTACAGAGAGGAGGAGGAAGAGAGAGAGAGAGAGATTGATCAATCGATCTTCCATCTGCTGGTTCAATCTCCAAATGGCCCCAGTGGTTGGGGCTGGGCCAGGCTGAAGCTAGGAGCTCAGACCTTCTTCCAGGTCTCCCATGTGGTTGCAGGGGCCCAAACACTTGGGTTCTTTTCCTCTGTTTTCCCAGGCGCATTAGCAGGGAACTGGATTAGAAGTGGAGCAGCTGGGTCTTGATCTGGCACCCATATGGGATACCTGCTTAACCTGCTACACCACAACACTGGCCCCTAAAAATTATTTTAAAAATGGAGTTAAGAGTTAAGACAATAATCTAAAATTACTGTGTAAAAGTTGCTTTACATTTAAAACTCTGGGCTACAAGCTTTATATAGCTACATTATGTTTTAACAGATCAAAATATACATGTTCATATATGGTTTAGAAAGATTGGAAGATTTTTTTAGATAGTTTCTTTTTTTCTTCAAAGGTTATGTACTCTCATTGTTTTCCAGTCTGTAGTTTTGATAGAACTTTAACATGTGCTCTGTGAGAAACATACCCTGTGTGCAGATGAACTTGGGAAATACTGGGTTAATAGTTAAGGATTAACTATATTTATATATTTATGAGACTTTTCTAAAAACCTTGTGTTTCTAGCAGCTCAGCCTGTTTCATCTGAGCTGTATTTCTTTGACACATATTTTTTGTTGGAATTAAGTTTATAAGCATTTCAGAAATTTGAGAGACTCAAGAAACAACAAAAACAATTCGGTAGAATTGCATAAACTTTATCATAGAAACAAATTTCAGAGACACTAAGTGAGATGTTTCTCTGAGATAATGATCACTCCAAGCCTTAATTCACTTACTAATTTGTGATGGATTATACTTTATATAAAATCATTTGTGTGTATTTATTCTTTCTTGAAGCTAAATTTGTGAGCCATACATACACTCACACAAATGTCTAGGTACGTGCTTCTGTGTATTTAAAAGCACTGGCGGAAATAGGGACCATGCAGCATTCATCTCTTTGACCAAGGCGTTCATGTGCTGGATGTGAATGGAGGTAAACAGTGGTATACGAGGGGTGGCTACGACCTCGAGAAGGGTCTTACTGTCTGTCCAGCAAGTATATTTGGAGGTAGAATTTGGATTTGGAAATCTGCTCCCTCCCTAGACTTCTTGCCTTTACATGTTGCCACCTCTCAAAGATCATGGTGAGGGAGTCTGCTCTTCCTTTGCCGTCACTCCTCAGTTAAATTTTTAGGAAAGTAAGTTATTTTTCATTTTTTAAAATGTTTTGAATTGATAATATTCTGGCCAAACAGGGATTTCATGGAATGAAATGTCTTGATTAGAAAATTCTCTGGTATTGCATAATGGACATTAAAATTTCAGCATAAAATAGTTCAGCTTTGTTCCAGGGTTATATTTCAATTTGTTGTATCACATTCTTTCCCTCAATTTTTTCCATAGTTGTATCTTGTAGAAAGCTGTAGCTGGGGCTGGTGCTGTGGTGCAGTAGGTTAATCCTCCGCCTGCAGCGTTGGCATCCCAGCTGCTCCTCTTCCAATCCAGCTCTCTGCTATGGCCTAGGAAAGCAGTAGAAGATGGCCCAAGTCCTTGGGTCCCTGCACCCATGTAGGAGACCAGGAAGAAGCTCCTGGCTCCTGGCTTCAAATCAGCACAGCTCCGGCCGTTGTGGCCAATTGGGGAGTGAACCAGTGGATGGAAGACCTCTCTCTCTCTGTAACTCTGACTTTCAAATAAATAAAATAAATCTGAAAAAGAAAGCTGTAGCCAAACATACATTCAAGATAAGCACAATGTAGTATTCATGAGAGGCTGGCATCACTTTCTATTTTCTGACCTTCTTGGTACAGTATTAAATTTCTATTTTCATGCATATTTTGAGGAAAATGGACTTCTATATTAATATTTTATTTAATGATAAACTACAATGTTGTTTTTAAAACTCTAGTGGTTTTTTCTTTATTTTATTTTATTTTTTTTTTGCTAGAGATTCTTTGTTTAATCTTTTTTTTTTTTTCTTTGTTTAATCTTATTTGAAAGGCAGAATGACAGAGAGATCTTCCATCTGCTAGTTCACTCCTCAAATGTCTGCAACAGCCAGGGCTGTGCCAGGCCAAAGCCAGGGGCCTGGACTCCATCCAGGTCTACCAGTGTGTGGTAGGGGCCCAAATGCCTTGGCCATCTTCCGCTGCTTTCCCAGGTGCATTAGCAGGGAGCCGGATGGGAAGTGAAGCAGCCAGGACTCAAATGAGCACTCATATGGGATGCAGGTATCACAGGCTTGACTCACTATACCACAATGCTGGCTCCTGCTATGGATTCCTGTGGTCCAAGCATCTTGAGTTTTTTCTAATCAACTATATTTTGTTGTGTTAAATGAAAGGGGAGGGGGTTGTTTTAGGTGTTTACCATTTTTGCAGTTAGTCTCCCATTTCAGTGGTAGGCTTTTCTTGTCATAAAACTTATTGGTTCAATTCTCTCTGGAAAGGACCTCGACCTCAAGCAACCATAGAAGCCAGCACATCGCTCTCTGCCTTTCCAACATCGCTTTCATGCTTCCCTGGCAGTTTGCTCAGTTTATACTTTTTACACAGGTAAGATGACAAACTATTTAAGCTGAATGTTTGTTTCTAGAGAAGTTTTGAAGAATGATTACTTTTATACCTTAAGAGATTTTCAAAATATGGAATACATTTTGTGTAAATGAGTGATTTAAAAACATGTTCTCCAGCTGCATCTATTTTGTTGCAAATGTCAGGATTTCATGTTTTATGGCTGAATAATAATCCATCATGAATATATGCTACATTTTCTTTGTCTAGTCATCAGCTAATGGACATCTAGAATGATTCCACATTTTTGCTATTGTGTATTGGAGCTGCTATCAATACAGGAGTGCAAGTATCTTTTTCACATGCTGATTTCATTTCCTTTGGATATATTCCCAGGAGTGGGATAGCTAGAGATCATTATGCTAAGTGAAATAAGCCAGACCCAGAAAGATAAATAGCACATTTTCTCTTATTTGTGGAAGTTAATATATAGAGAGTATAAAAATTGTGTGGATGTCATATCATTTGGTATTTAGTCATAAATATTGCTGTACTGAATCATACCATTTAAGTGACAATGTACTCTTCTTTTCCCATGTTAAAAAAAGAGAGGTGGAGAGGAGGGAATACTGAGGACTTGGGATACTAGTAATATTTTGCTCTTAATTTGTGTGTTGGTTATGAGTGAGCTCAGAGGTCAAAAACTCATTTATCTATACATCATGTGCATTTGCTTGGTATGTATACTGTATTTCAACAGAATGTTTAATCTGGAAAGTAGTATAATTACACAACCTTGTAGTGTAGATCTTTGGCATTATTTTTATTCACAAATTTTCTGATGTTTGAGATCACCTCTGTCTCCCCACCTGTAGATTTTCTTTCTGCCTAATGAATCTATGTGCCAACTCTACAGCATGCCAAGGTTAAGACCTGCTCTTAACAGAAGGTGTTTGTGCTTCTTATCCAGCCACCTTTTGGCTGTTTTGTCTGGAGAGCAGACTTCTGATGAGAAATATTTTTCAGAGCTTTAACCATAATATTGCTTAAATAAATTGAGACCATATCCTTTTGTTCAAAACAACTAAATAAATAATGTCAAGAAACTGAACTGGGGAAAGGATAATTTAAATGAAATTTCATGATACTCAGATTTTCTGTTACTGCTCTTTTCCACTGACAATAATACTGTTCTGTTTTGGAAGTGAGAAATTAGCCAAACAGCCTCATGCTGCCACTTCTCCGTAACCTCAGTGTTGTTAATTGGTGCTCCATGTTTAAAGTATTCTCTCTGTTTTACTTTCTTATTGTTGGCCCCTTCAGCTTTTCCTATGATTTTCATTATTTGCCCCCATAAGTGTCACTGTACACAAAGCAATTTTGTTAATTCAGTGGTGCTAATGAGGTTAAGGAACTCTGGGTAAATTTGATACTGTTTTAATGATTGTCTAGCTATTCAAAGCATGTGCAGGACTTTATTTTTATTAAGCGATACAGAGTTTTGTTTGTGTGTGTTTTCCTGCTAACAGGGATAATTCAAAGTTACTTTTTTGGGGGAGAGTATTATAAGAATTTATTATGAATTGTATTTTTCATAGATTAGGATTAAAATTAATCCACATGCCCTAAACTTGTCTGAGAAATGGAGGTTAAGGAGCCAGGGATTGGCTGCATTTCAGAAGACAAAAATGATAAGACAGTCATAGAAAACAAGAGTATTTGGGTGGTAATTTCTTAGGCATTACCATTTTAGGCATTGGGAAGTTGACTTGATTTTCATAACTGAGTTTAAATTTTTAGTGTTCTTTTTTTTAAAGATTTTATTTATTTGAGAGGTAGAGTTATAGACGGAGAGAGAAAAAGGTCTTCCATCCACTGGTTCACTCCCCCAGTGGCCGCAAATGGCTGGAGCTAGCTGGATCTGAAGCCAGGAGCCAAGAGCTTCTTCCAGGTGTCCCATGCGGGTGCAGGGGCTGAAGGACTTGGGCCATCTTCCACTGCTTTCCCAGGCCATAGCAGAGAGCTAGATGGGAAGAGGAGTGTCCAGGACACTAAGTGGCACCTATATGGGATGCCAACACTGCAGGTGGCGGCTTAGCCTTCTACACCACAGTTCCAGCCCTCTCTCTATTTTTATATTCAGGAATACACAGGTGTGTAGGAAAGATTGTTAGCAGTAAGGAAAGTGAGGAAGCTAGTTGCAGAAAGGAGATTGCAGAATCTGAAGTGACAGAGACTGGTTATCAGTTTAACTTAATTTCTTTACATGACTGATTCTTTGTTTAGGAGAGTGTATTTCCATGTCCTTACTCCAGCTTATAACAAGAGTATCTGTGGTCCCTGAAGTTTCTCTTTTAGCAGCAGCAGTTTGGGCAAGGATTAGTTCTGGATGTTCTTGCCTCACCACTGGAACTTGAATTAAGGCTGCTTGAATCTAGGGGCCAACACTGTGGTGTAGCGGGTAAAGCCACCGCCTGCAGTGCCGGCATTCCATATGGGTGCCAATTCTAGTCCCGGCTGCTCCACTTCTGATCCAGCTCTCTGTTATGGCCTGGAAAAGTGCTTGGGCCCCAGATCCCATGGGAGAGACCCAGAAGAAGCTCCTGCCTCCTGGCTTTGGATCAGCCCAGCTCCAGCCGTTGGGGTCACTTAGAGAGTAAACCAGCGGATGGAAGATCTCTTTCTCTGCCTCTGTCTCTCTGTGACTCTGCCTTACAAATAAATAAATAAATCTTTTTTTTTTAAAAAAAAGAGAATCTGGGGAATTCTGTGGCCATCAGGAATTCTGTGTGCTCTGGGAAATGTCACTACACTGTGGTTAATAGAACACTGCAGAACCTGATCTGCTGACTTTGTAGCTCCCTTCCCTGGGCAACCTGTTAATGTGGAGTGTCTGAGATTAAGCACATTGTTTAATCACATCTGGAGTGGAAGAACTGTAAGTAAACTGGGATGTACCTATGGGGGATGCCATAACTCTGGTGTTCCTCCAGTAAGGCAACTCTGTGAATTGGTGTTTCCTTTAAGGAGACTCCTGGGGGTTGTGGTGCTACTGCGCCAGGGTGGCCTCTGCGTCTACCTGATGTGATCACATTACTTTATTCCTGAGCTGTCACCTGGGGGTGAGGCTGCCATTTGGGCTTGTGTGTAGATGCCTGCTGGCGAGTCCTGTTTCTTGTCCCCAAGCTTTTGGAGTCAACTGAAGGCTGAGGGTGTACTTCAGGAGACCCTCAGTGGGCACTGACATAAAGAACTCTGATTCAACTTCTGGAAGACAGGGGACTTGGCAACAGCTATGGATGCGGGTGCACCACTCTAAGCAGCTGGCCTCCATTCTAGCTTATTAGTGGCGTGGCTCTCTTCTATAGGAATACAGTCATTTTCTCTCATGGCCTGCTTGTCCAGAGATTGTTGAGTCAAGTCAAAGGAGTTTCAGCATCAGCTTCCTTTGTCTGTAGAACTAGCCTTCAGCCACCACAAGCTTCTGGTCAGCTCTGGTGTTGCACAGTTCCTAGGTTCAAAGTCTTCTTGCCTGCATGATGTGCCTGTTTTCCATGCTATTTCCATGCTATCCTGTCTTTCTTCAGATTAGTATTACAGTGGTTTCTTGGAGATGGCCACGTATCAGTAAACCTCAGAAGGGTTTCTACCCAGAAAACTCCTGGCTTTCTGACGAGTTTTTTCCCATTCTGGCTCTTCACCAAACTTTGATTTTCATACACTGAGAGTCTGAGAAAGGACAGTCTTTGCCAAGCCAAATAAACTTTTCTTTTAAGAACAGTGGATAGTTGTTTGCCTTTGATTTTCATTTCTTGGGTAACTGGATGGTCCCCTTACTAGAAATAGTTGCAACTTCTGCTACTATGTTAGCTTTGCTCATAGTTTTGTCTCAGCTGGACCCTTGCTGCTTATGTAAACTCAGCCTACTAGTTGATTTCTCCTTCTTAGCTTGATTGTGTTTTCTTATCAAAATGGTTAAAATATAATATATTCTCATATATAAGCCAAATTGCAGGAATCAAAAATTAGCTTACCACGAGTTTTATGTTTCCAAATCTCTATAAACAATTTAAGATGTCTGCTTCCACCTCTGATTTCAGAAGCAAAACTTGTTCAAGGGCTTGAACAGGTTCAAAACTTTTTTTGTTTCTTGGAAACGACTTTTGGCCTACCTTCCTGCCTTCTTATCTTGAGGCCAGTCGCTCGAGAGCTTTGATGAAATCTGCATCTGGAGGCAGAAATAGAAGCCAGTTTTCTGCAAGATCCCAGAAGAGTGTTAACTCTGTGGTTGTATCTGAATTAGAGGACTCTCACAAGCAATTCAGATGGTGACATTTCAGGGACTCAGCAGAAGTTTTACCTGTGAAATAATATACTTTTTAGCCAAAGCTTAGTTGTGATTTTAAGAAGAGTAGTTTAGATTGCACGCCCTAATGATAATGCTCTAGGGGAGGAAGGACAGGAGGATTAACACCGTATTGGAGCTTATTTCATCTGCTCCTCGTGGCAGGCCTGGCACATAGGTATTGCGTATTGACTTCCTCTTACAAATAAAGACACTGAGGCTCAGGAGATAAGTGTAAAAACTAGTCTGCCTGAGTGTGAAGCACCTACCTTTGTCAATTTGTTTCTGTTGCATATTTAAGTATTTGAACTGTCCTCTCTTAAAGGTTACACACACTTGACTACGTTGTATTATTTCCTTGCAAAACTGACTTTGGCTTTCATGTAACATTTATTAAAGAAATAGACATTTGAGTTCAACCAATAGTACTAGAACAAAATAAAATACTAAAAGGGATAAAGTATTACATTGAACATCAACAGTCAGGAGGAGGGCTGATCAAGTCACTGTTTCTCACAGTGTCCATTTCACTTCAACAGGTTTCCCCTCTGGTGCTCAGTTAGTTGTTTCCCATCAGGGAGAACATATGATATTTGTCCCTTTGGGACTGGCTTAATTCACTCAGCATAATGTTTTCCAGATTCCTCCATCTTGTTGCAAATGACCAGATTTCATTGTTTTTGACTGCTGTATAGTATTCTATAGAGTACATGTCTCATAATTTCTTTATCCAGTCTACTGTTGATGGGCATTTGGGTTGGTTCCAGGTCTTAGCTATTGTGAATTGAGCTGCAATAAACATTAATATGCAGATAGCTTTTTTGTTTGCCAATTTAATTTCCTTTGGGTAAATTCCAAGGAGTGGTATGGCTGGGTTGTATGGTAGGGTAATATTCAGGTTTCTGAGGAATCTCCAGACTGACCTCCATAGTGGTTTAATCAGTTTGCATTCCCACCAACAGTGGGTTAATGTCCCTTTTTCCCCACATCCTCTCCAGCATCTGTTGTTGGTAGATTTCTGAATGTGAGCCATTCTAACCAGGGTGAGGTGAAACCTCATTGTGGTTTTTATTTGCATTTCCCTGATTGCTAGTGATCCTGAACATTTTTTCATGTGCCTGTTGGCCATTTGGGTTTCCTCTTTTGAAAAATGTCTATTGAGGTCCTTGGCCCATCTCTTAAGTGGGTTGTTTGTTTTGATGTTGTGGAGTTTCTTGATTTCTTTGTAGATTCTGGTTATCAACCCTTTATCTGTTGCATAGATTGCAAATATTTTTTCCCATTCTGTTGGTTGCCTCTTCACTTTCCTGTTTCTTTTGCAGTACAGAAACTTTTCAATTTGATGCAATCCCAAATGTTAATTTTGGCTTTGACTGCCTGTGCTTCTGGGGTCTTTTCTAGGAAGTCTTTGCCGGTACCTATATCTTGCAGGGTTTCTCCAATGTTCTCTAATAATTTGATGGTGTCGGGTCATAGATTTAAGTCTTTAATCCATGTTGAGTGAATTTTTGTGTAAGGTGAAAGGTAGGGGTCTTGCTTCATGATTCTGCATGTGGAAATCCCGTTTTCCCAGCACCATGTATTGAATAGACTGTCCTTATTCCAGGGATTGATTTTGGATCCTTGATCAAATATGAGTTGGCTGTAGATGTTTGGATTGATTTCTAGTGTTTCTGTTCTGTTCCGTTGGTCTATCCATCTGTTTCTGTACCAGTACCATGCTGTTTTGATAACAGCTGCCCTGTAGTGTGTCCTGAAATCTGGTATTGTGATGCCTCTGGCTTTGTTTTTGTTGTACAAGATTGTTTTAGCTATTTGAGGTCTCCTGTGTCTCCATATGAGTTTCAGCATCATTTTTTCCAGATCTGAGAAGAAGGTCTTTGGTATTTGGATTGGTATTGCATTGAATCTGTAAATTGCTTTTGGGAGAATGGACATTTTGATTATGTTGATTCTTCCAATCCGTGAGCATAGAATATTTTTCCATTTTTTGGTATCCTCTTCTATTTCTTTCTTGAAAGCTTTGTAATTCTCATTGTAGAGATCTTTAACACCCTTGGTTAAGTTTATTCCAAGGTATTTGATTGTTTTTGTAGCTATTGTGAATGGGATTGATCTTAGCAGTTCTTTCTCAGCTGTGGCATTGCCTGTGTATACAAAGGCTGTTGATTTTTGTGCATTGATTTCATATCCTGCTACTTTGCCGAACTCTTCTGTGAGTTCCAATAGTCTCTTAGTAGAGTTCTTTGGATCCCCTAAATAAAGAATCATATCATCTGCAAAGAGGGATAGTTTGACTTCTTCCTTCCCACTTTGTATCCCTTTAACTTCTTTTTTTTTTTTTTTTGGCCTAATAGCTCTTCAGTGTTTAAATTTTAACTGAAAAGTGATCCCTGTTAAATATAAGAGTGGGAATAAGAGAGGGAGGAGATGTACAATTTGGGACATGCCCAATCGACTTGCCCCAAATGGTGGAGTTAGAAACGTGCCAGGGGATTCCAATACAATCCCATCAAGGTGGCATGTACCATTGCCCTCTCACGAGTCCAAGTGATCAATTTCAGTTCACAATTGATCACACTGATAGGTCTAAGAGTCAAAGGGATCACACAAACAAGACTAGCGTCTGCTAAAACTAACTAATAGAATCAAAAAGGGAGAGAACAATCCAACATGGGAAGTGGGATACACAGCAGACTCATAGAATGGCAGATGTCCTAAACAACACTCTGGCCTCAGAATCAGCCCTTAAGGCATTCAGATCTGGCTGAAGAGCCCATGAGGGTATTTTAGGCATGGAAAGCCAAGACACTCTGGAAAAAAAAAAAAAGAAGAAGAAGACCTAAATGAAAGATCTCTGCAAGTCAGATCCCAGTGGAAAGAACACGGCCATCAAAGAAGGAGGTACCTTTCTCTGAAGGGAGGAGAGAACTTCCACTTTGCCTGTGACCCTGTCGGAATAAGATTGACGTCGGCAAACTCAAAAGGCTTCCATAGCCTTGGCAACTCATGACTAGAGCCTAGGGAGATTACTGACGCCATAAACAAGAGTGTCAAATTGTTAAGTCAACAACAGGAGTCACTGTGTACTAACTTCTCATGTGGGATCTGTCCTTAATGTGTTGTCCAATGTGAAGTAATGCTATAACTAGTACTGAAACAGTATTTTACACTTTGTGTTTCTGTGTGGGTGCAAACTGATGAAATCTTTACTTAATATATACTAAATTGACCTTCTGTATATAAAGGTAATTGAAAATGAATCTTGATGTGAATGGAATGGGAGAGGGAGCAGAAGATGGGAGGGGTGCGAGTGGGAGGGAAGTTATGGGGAGGAAGCCATTGTAATCCATAAACTGTACTTTGGAAATTTATATTTACTAAATAAAAGTTAAAAAAAATTCTAAACCACAAAAAAAATAGACATTTGAAGAACAGTTGTGTATCTTATTTAAATTATAATTCATTAAATCTATTCTATGATCTAATTGCTGTCCTACATAAGAATCCATATGATAGGCTTCTCATAATTAATGGCAATTTTAATTTTCATCACAAGGTGAACTTATGAACTTATTTTTAGTATCTTTCGCTATTTGATGAAATGACCTGACTAAACATAAACAAGTAAGAAACATCTGTATTTTTTCTCCCAATGCCCCTTAAAACCTATATCTTCAACCTATTTCTCCCAAAATTTAGATGCAGCATCAAGGGTTCCCATGTATTTTCCTTTCCTTTTCAATATGATGAGTGTCATTTCATTAAATACAAAATCTGTCATCTTTAAAATATTGTGTCTTCCAGCCAAAGAGCATGATATGTACTAATTTTAGATCTTGATTAATTTGTCTAAATAATGTTTCATAGCTTTTTATTTTTATTTTTTATGAACTAAAACAGTAGTTTTTTTAAATATGTATTTTTAATTTCCTTTTTTAAAAAAATTTATTTATTTACTTGAAAGTCAGAGTTACAAAGAGAAGGTGAGGCAGAGAGAGAGAAAGAGGGAGGTCTTCTGCCTGTTGGTTCACTCCCAAGATGGCCACAACAACTGGAGCTGTGCCTTATGGAACCAGGAGCTTCTTCCAGTCTCCCACGCGGGTGCAGGGCCCGAGGCCTCTGCCCATCTTCCACTGCTTTCCCAGGCCATAGCAGAGAGCTCACCCTCCAGTGCTGTTGTGGAGGCTCTCAGCAGCTAGAGTCCCGAGCCGTGGGCACCTGTGCCCTCCACATAGGTCCACCATGTCCCTCTAATTACGGAAGAGTTTCCTCTGCTGTTTTTTCCCTGACTCTTCCCTGAGACTACACTTTCTCCACTTTCATTAATCTGTCTTCTCGCGGACTATCAGTAAGCGCCCTCCCTATTCTGCCATCTTGGAACCTCCTTAAGATTTTATTTATTTGAGAGGTAGAGTTACAGACAGTGAGAGGGAGAGACAGAGAGAAGGGTCTTCCATCCACTGGTTCACTCCCCAAATGGTGTCAACAGCTGGAGTTGCACTGATCCAAAGCCAGGAGCCAGGAGCTTCTTCTGGGTCCCCCACACAGGTGCAAGGGCCCAGGGACTTGTGCCATCTTCCACTGCTTTCCCAGGCCATAGCAGAGAGCTGGATCAGAAGTGCAGCATCGGCCAGTGCCGCAGCTCACTAGGCTAATCCTCCACCTGCGGCGCCGGCACACCGGATTCTGTCCCGGTTATCCCTCTTCTAGGCCAGCTCTCTGCTGTGGCCCAGGAGTGCAGTGGAGGATGGCCCAAGTGTTTGGGCCCTGCACCCCATGGGAGACCAGGAGAAGCACCTGGCTCCTGCCTTCGGATCAGAACAATGCACCGGCTGCTGCGCACTGGCTGTGGCGGCCATTGTGGGGTGAACCAACAGTAAAGGAAGACCTTTCTCTCAGTCTCTCTCTCTCACTGTCCACTCTGCCTGTCAAAATAAATAAATAAGTAAGTGCAGCTTCTGGAACTTGAACTGGAGCTCATATGGGATGCCGGCACTGCAGGCGGCAGCTTTACCCACTGTGCCACAGCACTGGCCCCTCTCCTTTACTATCTTTTTGAAGTTTTATAATTGTAGCTTTTCCTTTCAGGTCTCAGATCCATTTTTAGTTGGTTTCGGCATAAGGCTGTGTCTAGATTCATCATCATGCATGTGGATATCCACTACCAGCATTGTTTGCTGACAAGATAGTCCTTTCTGCATTGACTTGCCTTTGCTCCCTGTCAGAGCTCAGCTGCCTGTGCTTGTGTGGATTTGCTTCTGGGTCCTATATTTTGTTCCATTGATCAGTTTCACTATTTTCTCTGATACCATGCTGTCTTGATTAGTTTAACTTTATATTAAGTCTTAAAGTCAGCTGGTTGTCTCCATCTGCTTTTTAGAGTTTTCTCTTTGCCATTGGTTTTGTACAATTTCTACTCTGATATGCCTGTGTGGTTTTTGAAAACTTATTTCTCTTTGGAAGGATATGATGTGATAGGATACTTCATGACTCAATGCTTGATTTTGTTTACAAAGTTTGGGAAGTTCTGGGCTGTAGTACCTTTATTTTATTTATTTATTTACTTATTTTAAAGATTTATTTATTTGAGCCGGCGCCGTGGCTCAATAGGCTAATCCTCCACCTTGCGGCGCCGGCACACCGGGTTCTAGTCCCGGTTGGGGCGCCGGATTCTGTCCCGGTTGCCCCTCTTCCAGGCCAGCTCTCTGCTATGGCCAGGGAGTGCAGTGGAGGATGGCCCAGGTGCTTGGGCCCTGCACCCCATGGGAGACCAGGAAAAGCACCTGGCTCCTGGCTCCTGCCAGGATCAGCGCGGTGCGCCGGGTGCAGCGGCGGCCATTGGAGGGTGAACCAACGGCAAAAGGAAGACCTTTCTCTCTCTGTCTCTCTCTCTCACTGTCCACTCTGCCTGTCAAAAAAAAAAAAAAAAGATTTATTTATTTGAAAATCAGAGTTACACAGAGAGAAGGAGAGGCAGAGAGAGAAAGAGAGGTCTTCCATCTGCTGATTGGCTCCCCAGTTGGCCGCAACGGCTGGAGCTGGGCCGATCCAAAGCCAGCAGCCAGGAGCTTCCTCCGGGTTTCCCCCACGGGTGCAGGGGCCCAAGGACTTGAGCCATCTTCTACTTTCCCAGACCACAGCAGAGAGCTGGATCAGAACTTGGAGCAGCGGGGACTCGAACTGGTGCCCATATGGGATGCCGGCACTGCAGGTGGCAGCTTTACCCACTGCACCACAGCGCCAGCCCCCATAGTACCTTTAAATATAGCTTCCAGCTCGTTCCTGCTTCTCTTCTTGATATGTAAAGTAAGATGTTAGGTCTCTTTCTCTGAAGGGAGGAGAGAACTTCCACTCTGACTACGACCTTGTCTAAATATGATCAGAGTCAGTGAACTCAAAAGGCTTCCATAGCCTTGGCAACTCATGACAAGAGCCTAGGGTGATTACTGATGCCATAAACAAGAGTGTCAATTTGTTAAGTCAACAACAGGAGTCACTGTGCACTTACTCCCCATGTAGGATTTCTGTCCTTAATGTGCTGTACATTGTGATTTAATGCTATAACTAGTACTCAAACAGTATTTTTCACTTTGTGTTTCTATGTGGGTGCAAACTGTTGAAATCTTTACTTAATATATGCTAAACTGATCTTCTGTATATAAAGAGAATTGAAAATGAATCTTGATATGAATGGAAGGGGAGAGGGAGTGGATAAGGGGAGGGTTGTGGGTGGGAGGGAAGTTATGGGGCGGGGAGCCATTGTAATCCATAAGATGTACTTTGGAAATTTATGTTCATTAAATAAAAGTTAAAAAAAAAAAAAGATGTTAGGTCTCTGCACTGTGTGCTCTAATACCTCTTTGTCCTTTCATACATTTTCATCTGTTTTACAATTTGTACTTTCTTCTGGATATTTTCTTCTGACATGTCTTCTAGTTCATCACTTCTTTGTCTATGTTAACCTACTTTTAAACTCATATTTGTTCTTAATATTGGTTATTATAATATTTATAAAAGTTCAGTCTTTTTTTATAGTTTATACTGCTCTCCTGGAATTTTCAATTGTGTTATGTCCTTGAATCTGTCAAGTATAGTTTAACTTATGATGATGCCAGGCATGTTTTTGAGTGTTCTGCCGTTTAAGAATGGATTTTACATTTCTAAGAATTTTTTTTTTTTTTAAAAAAGAACATACAACAGAGGCATGACCTGACCCATAAAGCAGTTACCCTTGGTTTTTCACATACCAAGTTTGATGATCTGTGATCCAGATTCTGTGTGACTTGGTTCTATTGTCTTAGTGATAAAGTCTTATCTCCTCCTCCAAAGTGTGGTTATTTTTGACAAGGTGCAGATAGAATCTGAAACTAACTTGGTATTAATGTTCTCCAGAAAAGATTAAATTTGTTTTTAGCAAGTAAGTAAAGTCAAAACAACCTTGAAATCACCTTCTTGCAATTAGATTAGGGTATTTCAAAAGTGGGTTTCGGTCTTTCTGTAGGTTGCTTGATTTCTGGTTCACTTTCATCCCCTCACGGGGGTGCCCCAACTGCTGAGTCTGTTGCAAGGCTGCTTGGCTCACTGGTTTCTCCTGTCTCATCCGGCAGGCATCTGCCTCCTCACTGGCACAGAGAACAGTGACTCAGATTGTCATGCTCATCAGTGCGGATTTCTCTCCCTCTCCCTCTCCTTCTCCCGGTTTTATCTTCATAATTCCTTATTTGCCTTGTTAATACCCTGTGTCTTTCATACATGTGTTTTCACTTATTTGTGTTTATATTTTTCTAGCTATTCTAATTCTCAGTGGGAAGGTTGGTATTAATTACTTTGCTCACCGTTATTATGAATACTAGTGTAACTCTTCTCTTAAATTCACTTTGGCTGTGATTGGTCAAGTATTTGTTTTCTACAACTGTTTTCACTTTAGCTTTTTTCTATTTTCATTTCAGATAGCTTCATTATTTCCCATGTATGTTGTGGGGTACATTGAACCAAACAAATTTCAGAAGATCATTTATATGAACATGGTAATGTTGTTAATATCTTTAAGTGAACTATTAAAATAAGTTTCCAGGGTTTATAAAACACAACTGATTTATGGGGTACTTGCTCTTTGGCAGTACTTAATACATATGGCATTGATGATATACAGACAGAAATATGGAAATGTATAGTAGAGACCATATTGAAGCAAATTATGCTTTCAACTGGAGTGTAGATGTATTGTGTGCTCAAAAGCTTTTCATTATTCTATGTTTTATTCTTACATGACTCTTGAAACTGCCATTTTCCTCCAATATTTTATTTTATTAACACTTTGCATGAATATGATGCTGTCACTGAAATTGTATGTTGTTGCATTTTTGTTTTTGTCTTAGTTCCCCCACTCTTATTCCTTAAAAACATAATAAAGTGAAACTTCCTAAGTGATAAAAATCTGCAGTAATACAATAAAAATATAATAGAAACTAATGTTTAAAACTAAGTCTTTCTTACTATATTATTCTATTATTGAAACAATAGAAACGATAATTATTTTTTATTATTTTTTGCTATCCAAATAGTAGATGGAGAAAAACATTGACTTTTGTTTTATGGAATTATTGTCTTAAATTTTAATACTTAGCACCTGGCAGTGACTTGCAATTCTATTATTTTACTGAAATCCATTAGTTTTCTGTAGGCAAATGAAATTTGTACTGGAATTGGCTGTATGCCTCCAAAGTAAACATTATACTATATATATATAATTACTATAAAATATTTATATACATTTTTCACTTTTCAGATCTCAGTTCTCCTTTGTTTCATTCTGATGTTTGGAAATCCCATGTATTTATCTTCTTATTATTCTTCATCTTTGTTAATGACGTGGGTAAGTGTTGAGCTTACGAAGATTTTTTTTAACCTGTCAAATAGTGGGTTTGCCTGGCTACTGCAAGTGTAGGAGAGGAAATTGGACCCTCTCCTGATTGTCATTCATATGAAAGAGGTTTACCCAAATAAAGCCTTTTTCTATCTCATCTTTGAAAAATAATACAGTACAGAATCCTCTTTTCTTAAAAAAAGATTTATTTATTTTATTTGAAAGTCAGAGTTACACTGAGAGAGGAGAGGCAAAGAGAGAGAGAGAGGTGTTCCTTCTGCTGGTTCACCCCGCAATTGGCAGCAACGGCCAGAGTGGTGCTGATCCGAAGCCAGGAGCCAGGAGCTTCCTTTGGGTCTCCCACACAGGTGCAGGGTCCCAAGGACTGGGGCCATCTTCCACTGCTTCCCCAGGCCATAGCAGAGAGCTCAGCTGGAAGTGGAACAGCTGGTACTTGAACTGGCGTCCATTTGAGATGCCAGCACTGCAGGCGGTGGCCTTAACCTGCTACGCCTCAGCCACGGCCCCAAAAATCCTCATTTTTAAGGAAGTGGCCAATTAAATAGTTTTAAATGATCATAAGGTAATAGAACTGGTTTAAAATATATCCCAAAACATATTTGGGAATCCTGTGAATTGCCTTCACAGATTGTGTTTCATTCTTTTGAATATCCTCAAAGCCTTCGTCTTTCTTTTGTTAAGATCTATTTGTTTATTTATTTGAAAGGCAGAATTACAGAGAGAAAGAGAGAGAGAGAGAGAGAGAGAGACAGAGAGAGACGGAGAGAGGGATATCTCTTCCATCTGTGGCTTTACTCCCCAAATGGCTGCAACAGCTTGAACTGGACCAGGTTGAAGCCAAGAGCCTGGAATTCCATCTGGGTCACCCACATGGGTGCCAGGGACCCAAGCACTTGCGCCATTTTCTGCTGCATTCCCAGGTGCAACTGTGGGGAGCTGGATCTGAAGTGGAGCAGCTGAGACTTGAACTGGTGCCTGTATGGGGTGCTGGCATCACAGGTGACAGCTTAACCTGCTGAGCCACAGAACTGGTCCCTAAGTCCTCATTCTTCAAAAGTATGTTAGATTTTTGGAAATAAGCAAACTCCTATGAATAGAGGGGGCAATTGGGCTGGGTGATACAAATACGGATTAAAATATGATGTGGGAATAAACATTTAAACTAGCGTTTAAGATACCTACATCCCACATCAGAGCTGCCTGAATTCAGTTTCCAACTCTTAACTCCTGACTGCACCTTCCTGCCAGTGTAGACTTTGGGGGGCAGTGGTAATAACTGAATAGAGTTGGTTTTCTGCCTCATACGTGAGAAATCTGGATTATGTCTGACTCTCTGCTCCAACTTCAACCTTTGTGGGCATTTGAGGAGTGAGCCAGTGCATTCGAGTTTTGTCTATTGTCTACCTCTCAATTTTTAAAGAGTATGATCTCAGCCGGTGCCGCGGCTCACTAGGCTAATTCTCTGCCTGTGGCACTGGCACCCCGGGTTCTAGTCTCGATTGGGGTGTGGATTCTGTCCTGGTTGCTCCTCTTCCAGTCCAGCTCTCTGCTGTGGCCCGGGAGGGCATCTCCCTTTCTCTCTCTCTTTCTCTATGTGTGTGTATGTCTCCTTTCTCTGTAACTGAATTTCCAATAAATAAATCTTAAAAGATTAAATAAAATAGCATGATAATTAATAATAATGATTTTCTTCAGAGATAACTAAATTATCTCTGAAGGCAGCTTAAAAAGTAGAGTTCTAAAGTGTTTTGAGCATGGCAAAATAACTGGAATGAGTATATAGTCTACTCACATGACTTTCATGGGATGACACTCATTTGGATATGTATTAAGAATGGTAGTTTAGTAAGTCAGTTTTATTATTTTGTAATCACACTCCTTGTACCCCCAAGTCAGAACCTGGAATGTTCTCCACTACCCCCTACTTCCACACTGATCAGAAATGATATCAACCCCAGTAATGCCGAAACACAGCACTTTTCCATGTGTGATGCAGATTAGATCTTTCGGTATTGTCTATATTTTAACATTTTTGCTTCCTACATCCTGTTGCATCATAGTAATTAATCCCTCATATTTTTCTCTTCCCCCAAACATATTACTCGTTCCTTTCAACATATTGTCAATTTTTCCTGCGTTACTAAGTTACTAAGTGGAGAGTTCTGAATAGTGTGCTCGTCCACCATTTTATGAAAAATTTTACTTTGAAATATAGCACGGATACAGAAAACTATATAAAAGAAATATTTTAAGTGCTGATTTAGTTTTGACTAGTACTGATAAGTACTGATTAAAAAGTTGTTATTTGGCTAACATCCTTAAACTAGCATGAAGTCATAATTAGCCTTTCCCAGGCACTCTTAAAGCCCTCCACATGGCCCGTCCTGCTCATAATTCTGTAGCACTGTCTTAAGGCAGTATTAACTGTCTTGAATAGGGTAAGCACTTCCTAGCATTCCTTTATAGTTTCATCACTTAAATTGCTTTTTTATATTTTCCCTACAAAATACATCTGTTGAAGAACTAGATCACTGCACATGAGGAGAATTCCTTGCTGTAGAATCATCCCTTGGATCCTCCAGATGTATCTTAACATGTTCCTTGTCTACTGTGTTTGCAATATATTAGCATTTGGGGATGCCATGACAAACATACTATGGAGTGGGTGCCATAAGCATCAGAGATTTTTTCCTCACAGTTTTGGAGGCGGAAGTCCAAGGTCAAGGTGCCAGCCAATTTGGTTCCTTAGGGCTCCTTCCCAGTTTGTAGAGAAGTCATTTTCACTGTATTTTCTCATGGCAGGAGAGAGAGTCTCTCTCATTACTCTTCTTATAGAGGCAGTACTATTCCGTTCGTGAGGGTTCATCCTCCCAGATTTGGGATTGGAGCCTCAACAGATGTATTTTGGAAGGACACAAGTGCCCAGTTCATATCACTAAAGGTGTAGATTTTGAGGAATCTGAATTAATTTCTGAGTCTCATTTCTAGCTTCTTACCTTACAAAGACCCAAGGCCTCTTCTGCTGCCCTCCTCTTGTAATATGAGCCCATAATTGAAACCTTGTCCTACAAGTCTTTTTAAAGACTGTCATGGGTTTTCTCCTAATTAATATTTTAATGTTTTCTTAAATTACCTTTCTTTGTCTTTCTCATAAGTTTAATGATACATTTTTAAAATATTTGTAGATATTTGGTAATTTAGAAAGGATTTTGACTTCAGTTTAACACACTAATTTTGCAGGAAATATACTTCAGAAAGTTCATGGAAAATAAAATTAAAATTTAAGTCTGTAGGTGCAAAAGAAATTTGAAACAATATATTACTTCTTTCATAACATGCATTTTCCATAAACTTTTTGATTACCCTTGTACACTTGTACAGATGTCTTCCACACTAGCATCTACAGTTTTAAAGGCGTTCACTCTGCAGAAAATATCCACAGTAACTCAGTGAGGAATTACCTTGATTGAAGAGACAACTTTTGGTATAGAAAGCCTTGAACTCTCAACCTGAGGGAAGTTGCCATGTCCAAAATTTAAAGTCAACAATGTAGGTAGAAACTGGCTGATGATAGCAGAGATGAAAGAATGGTGACTGAGTGATTTTTAAATGTACCTTTAATATACTTGTAAGACATAAATGTTAATTTTGTTTCATTTTCTGCCATATGCATTTTAGGCAATAATTCAACATAGATGTAAAATTCAAAGATTGGGAGTGTCTGAACTCAACTATTGGGTAAGATACAACTATTTTTAATATATTTTATCTAAACTCTACTTATTATAAACTGAGTACAGATAATATATTTAAAACTGTAATATTTTAAAATTTAGAATCTCATTTTTTGTTTTTCATCCTTTTAAATTTTTTGAGATAACATTTTTAATTTACATTAGTCAAAGGCTTAATGCTTCACTAAATAAAAGAGTTCAACAAGTAAAAAATAGAGAGACCATAGCTCAGCAGGAATAGAGGCAAGGGCTATAAATAAAAATCAAATGAAAATATGCCAATCTCACTCATATATAATAAATTTCAAAATAATCACAGATAATTAAAACTAAAGTAGTATATTGTTATTAAAAATTTATTTGAAAAAGCTTTTTGTTGCAATATCACACATATGCACCCCGTATAGGCACCAGTTCAAGTCTCAGCGGCTCCACTTCAGATCCAGCTCCCCACAGCTGCACCTGGGAATGCAGCAGAAAATGGCATAAGTGCATGGGTCCATCTTCCAGTGCTTTCCCAGGCTACAGCAGAGAGCTGGATTGGAAGTAGAGCAGCCAGCACTCGAACAGGTGCCTATATGGGATGCTGAGTCTCCAGGCGGAGGCTTTACCCACCAAGCCACAGCGCTGGCCCCCATCTTCACATTCAAATATTGAAATGTGTTTCTTTTGGGGATGCATATTTTCTTCCTTGTTCATGTTTCTTAGATTTCTACATTTATTTTTAGGCGTTTGTGGAAACACTTGTTGGTTTTGCCCTCTGATGGCTTTTATCTTTGAAATATGTGTCTGTGGCTTAGTGGAGTGTTTGCTCTGCTCCTTCAGTGTATATACAGAACTTGATCATAATGTATGATATTTTTGATGTAGTGTTGGATTTGGTTTGCTAGTGTTGGTTGAGAATATTTCCATCAAAAATACAGGTCTGTAGTGTCGCTCCCCCTCTTCGTGGAGGAACGACACAGGACCCTGCGCTGTTCTTTCGTCTGCTCGGCCCTCCCCGGGTTTGCTGCTGGTTCTTCCCGGGTTGGCTACTATCCCTTCCACCTCCGTGGAAGGGCAGTTCCCCCTGGCCACATTCCCCACTTCCGCAGGGGAGCGGCACACCGCCGGCCGGCTTTCTCGGGGGCTGCACAGGTGTTCCTTCAGCTAGATGTTCCCCTTAGATGTTCCCGGTGCATGCCATCTCTCTCCTCCTTTATAGTCCTCCTCCGCCAATCCTAACTTGGCTGCCCACACGCCGAGTACGCTGCTCTCCAATCAGGAGCAAGTCCTACAGTTTATTGGTTGAACTGGAGGCAGCTGTGCGGAAGCTGTTTACTTCTCTCCCAGCGCCATATTGTGGGAGAGCAGATGCGTAGAATAAGTCTTAATTCCAGTAACTCAGTCCAGTCCGGGCTGCTCCCCACAGATCCCCCTTTCTTTTTATTTTTTGGCGTTGATACGCGCCTGTCTTCGGTGTCCCGCGGCACACACTCTGCTCTACTTGCTAGAGTTGCCACAGGTTCTTACAAGTCCTATCAATCAGGCAAACCGAATCCGGGTCCTCTCTTCGCCATGTTGTGAGGAGGTTTTTAGGCACTGATGCATGCCTGTGTTCGGTGACCTGCGGCTCATACTTTGGTCGAGCCGCCTGCTGGCGCTTACCGCCTTAATCAGGCAGACCGAATCCAAGCCTCCTAATTGCTGTATTGTGGGGAGGCCTTACTGATGTTAATTCGTGCCTGTCTTCGGTGACCTGCGGCGCATAAGCTGCTAGCCGCCGCAGGTGCTCATCGCCTCACTAATCGGGCAGACCGAATCCAAGCCTTCTAATTGCAGTATTGTAGGGAGGCCTTTCTATTTCTCTATTTCTCTATCTCCGGGCATTCCTATTTCTCCCATTTTACTTCTGTCTGCCAACATTCCCATTTCTCTCATTTTACTTCTAAACTTCTGTTTCTCTTATCCCTGCGGCTTTCCGGCGCCCGCCCCGAGGCTGCTTTCCGGCTCTGAGCCGCTTCAGCCCGCACCTCTCTCATCTGCGCGGCTCGGCTTTGCGCGCACACTCCGCGGTTACTCACTAGCCCTTTCACGTCTGAACCACGGCCTCGCGCCAGCCCCGCGTTCCCTATCTATTCACGCCCTGTGCTCTCTCTGCACGCAGCGGCTTCCGCGAGTCACACAGCGTAGCTTGCGTCTCCACCACTAGCATTCAATCCAAGTTCCCCGGGCTAGCCTGGCGAATTCAACCCAGCTTACGTCTCCGCCCCACGGTTTGGCTTCCCGTCCTTTGCTCCCCGGGCTAATCAGATGGATCCCAATCTGGCTTACGTTTCAGCTTCTGGTTTCAACTTTTC
Source organism: Oryctolagus cuniculus (assembly GCF_964237555.1). Taxonomy (NCBI): domain Eukaryota; kingdom Metazoa; phylum Chordata; class Mammalia; order Lagomorpha; family Leporidae; genus Oryctolagus; species Oryctolagus cuniculus. Next base: position 25,787,265 of record NC_091447.1, on the reverse strand, counting down.
GCCCCCTATTCCCGGGCTAACTTGAGAATCCCAAAGTGGCTTTCGTCTCCGCCTTGGCCTGCCCCCCGCGGCTTCAATTTCCCTAACATTTTTCTCTACCCGGTATGTTTCCCCAAGCTTTCCTCCAACAATACTCCTCCCTCATTTCTCCTGGCTTCTCCCCACAGTCCGCATCCGAGCCTGTTTGTTCTAGCTTTCACTTTCGCTTTCGACCTTAGCGATTTCTCCCAGCTTCCCCCCGTAGTCCGTATCTGAGTCTATGCCTAGGCTTTCAATAGCTTCTTCCGGCACCTTTTTCGTCCGGCTTTTCCCTAGGCTGTTTGCTAGTCTCTCTCTCTGGTATTTTCCTGCTTCTTCCCGTTTCTTCCCTCCTAAGTTTCCTATCCGTCCTAGGTTTCCTATCCGAGTCACGGCACCATTATGTCGCTCCCCCTCTTCGTGGAGGAACGACACTAAACCCTGCCTAGGCTTCATATCCGAGTCACGGCACCATTATGTCGCTCCCCCTCTTCGTGGAGGAACGACACAGGACCCTGCGCTGTTCTTTCGTCTGCTCGGCCCTCCCCGGGTTTGCTGCTGGTTCTTCCCGGGTTGGCTACTATCCCTTCCACCTCCGTGGAAGGGCAGTTCCCCCTGGCCACATTCCCCACTTCCGCAGGGGAGCGGCACACCGCCGGCCGGCTTTCTCGGGGGCTGCACAGGTGTTCCTTCAGCTAGATGTTCCCCTTAGATGTTCCCGGTGCATGCCATCTCTCTCCTCCTTTATAGTCCTCCTCCGCCAATCCTAACTTGGCTGCCCACACGCCGAGTACGCTGCTCTCCAATCAGGAGCAAGTCCTACAGTTTATTGGTTGAACTGGAGGCAGCTGTGCGGAAGCTGTTTACTTCTCTCCCAGCGCCATATTGTGGGAGAGCAGATGCGTAGAATAAGTCTTAATTCCAGTAACTCAGTCCAGTCCGGGCTGCTCCCCACATGTAGTTTCTTTTTTGTGTTGTACCTTTGTTCAGTCTTGGTGTTAGAGGGATGCTGGCCTTATAAAAAGAATTTGGCAGAGCTGCATCTTGTTCAGTATTTTGGAACAGTTTGAAAAATATTGCAGTTAGTTGCTCTTTAAATGTTTTAGGGAGGGGCTGGCATTGTAGCATGGTAGGTTATACCTCCAACTGCTATGCCAGAATTTCTTATGGGTGCTGGTTCATGTTCTGGCTGCTCTGTTTCCAATTCAGCTCACTGATAATGCACCTGGGAAGGCAGTGTTGGATGATCCAAATGCTTGGGCGCCTGCACTCATGTGGGAGACCCAGATGAAGTTCCTGGCTTTGGCTGGGCCCAGCCCCAGCTTTTGGGGCCACTTGGGGAGTGAACCAGAGGTGGAAGATTCTCCCCCCTCCCCGCGTGTATAACACTACTTTTGAATAAATAAATAAAATTTTAAAAAGTTTTATAGAATTTTATCTTAAAGCTATCAGGTCCTGCACTTTCCTTGATGGGAGACTTTAAATTATTGTCTCAGTCTTGCTGCTGGTCTGCTTATATTTTCTATATCTGCTTTCTTTAATCTTGGTAAGTTTTATGTATTCAGGAATATATCAATTTTTTCAAGGTTTTCCAATTTGTTAGCATATAGTTGTTCATACTAGTTTCCTATAATCCTTTGGGTTTCAGTGTTATTGGCTGTACTGTCTCCTTTTCAGATATAATTTTATTTATTTGAATTTTTTTCTATTTTTTCTGTTAGTCTGGCTAAAGGTTTGTATATTTTGTTTATCTTCTCAAAAAACAGATTTTTATTTTGTTGGCTTTTGTATTTTTTTTTTCAATTTCTTTCTTCTCTGATCCTTATTATTTCTCACCTGCTAGTTTTGAGTTTGGTTTGTTCTTGTTTTTCTAAATCCTCAAAATGAATCATTAGATCATTTGAGAGCTTTCTGTTTTTAAATGTAAGTACTTAATACTATAAACTTCCCATTAGTATTGATTTTGCTCTATTTCACAGATTTTGAAATGATATATTTTCATTTATTTCAAGAAAGTTTCGATTTTCTTTTTAAATTCTTCAGCAACCCATTGGTCATTCAATAGCATGGTATTTAATTTCTGTGTATTTGTGATTGTTCTTTTTTTCTTCTTGTTATTGATTTTTAGTTTTGTTCCCTTTTGGTGAAAATACTTGATATGATTTCAATATTTTTAAAGTTACTGACACTTGATTTGTGGACTAATATATAGTCTACACTAGAGAATGTTCCATGTGCTCATGAGAAGAATGTGTATTCTGTAGTAGTTTAGTGAAATATTCTGTAAATGTCTGTTAAGTCCGTTTGCTCATCATTATGGTTCAATTCTGGTACATTTTTGTTGATGCTCTGCCCATTTGTGACAGTGAGATTTTGAGGGTCCCTACTGTTACCATATTGGAGTCTCTCTCTCCCTTAGGCCTCATAGTATTTGCTGTAAATATCTAGGTGGCCTTGTGTTGGGTACATATACATATATGTTTATGATTATTCTATCTCTTGCTAAATCAATCTTTTTTCAGTATATAATGTCCTTTGTCTCTTTTCACAGTTTTTTTAATTTAAAATCTGATTTATCTGATTTATCCGATTTATCTGAGTATAGCTACTCCTACTTGTTTCCATTTGCCTAATAAATATTTTATTTTTCCAGCCCTTCACTTTTAGTCTGTGTGTATCTATGTTTTTTACCCATTCAGTCAATCTAACTCTCTTGGCTGGGGGATTTAATACATTTACATTAAGGGTTAGTATTGATAGATATAAACTAATACTTGTCACTTTGTTGGTTGATTACTGATTGTATCTGCTCTGTTGTGAATTTGGTAGTGTCATGTATTTTTATGATGATTACTTCTAATGTAGGACTCCCTTCAGAATTTCCTGTTATGCTGATTTAGGGGTGGTAAATTCTCTCAGTTTTTTCATATCTGAAATACCTTATTTCTCCTTCATTTAAAAAGAATAGCTTCACTGGATATAATATTCTTGGTTGGAAGTTTCTTTAAGACCTTGAATACATCATCCCACTCTTTCTGGCCTGTAGGGTTTCCACTGAGAAGTCTACTGTTAGTCTAATTGGATTTCCTTTCTATGTAACTTGATGTTTTTCTCTTATTGTCTTTAGGATTCCATACTTGTCCTTAACTTTTGACAATTTGATTATAATATGCCTTTGAAATATCCTTTTTCAATTGAGTCAGTTAGGGGTCTTTTAAGCTTCCTGTACCTGAATGTCTATGTCTCTTTCAAGACTTGGGAAATTTTCAGCTGTTATTTCATTTTGTAGTTTCTCAATGCCTATTACCTTTTCTTCTCCTTCAGGAATCCTTATAATACAAATATTTGGTTGCTTAATGGTGTCGCGTATTTTACATATGCTTTATTCATTCTTTTAAATTCTTTTCTCTTTATTTTTGTCTGATTTTTTTTTTCCAGAAGTTTTCTCTTCAAGATCAGAAATTGTTTCCTCTGCTTGTTGAAGCTGTCAATCACTTTTTTTTTTTTTTTTTCTTCATTGATCTACCAGTATTAGAGGGTAGAAGTGAGGGGAGAGACTCACAAGGTAAACCTGGGGAAATGCTGTCCATCCTGTGAGTCTGTCATCTGTTGTCTCCCACTTGCCTATGTTATAAGCAGGGATCAAACATGAAACAGGAGCCCTCTGAGTAAGCAGGCCAGCAAAGAGCTTGGTGCCCCAGCTTCTTCTAAGTCTATGTCTTCTATCCTTTGCCTAGTGGCAACAGGACTCAAAAAATGCAATCTTCCACCATGGACATTGTGAATAGGGTCTAAGATGGAGCACCAAGAAATACCAGGTGAATTAAAATAGCAATAGCTAGAATAGTATTTCAAGAGCTCTGGAAACTGTAATTTTAACATTTTAAAGTTGGACAGGACTTGAATGCTAAACCTAAACAAGTTGACCGTCTGCATTCACTAACATAATACCTGTACTGTACTAGATACAATAGAAAACCACTCATCCTAGCAAGAATAAAGGAAATAACATTTCAATGAGAAAAAATGATCAACAGATGTCAATACTGAGATGAGTAGAATTGAGATTACTTGACAAGGATTTTAAAGTAGTCAACATAAAAATACTTCAGTGAGAAGCTTCAAATACTCTAGAAACAAATGAAAATATCAGAAAATTTCATCAAAGAAACAGAAACTTAAAGACGTACAGGGACTAGCATTGTGGCACAGCAGGTTATGCTGCTGCTTGCAATGCCAGCACCCCATATCAGAGTGCCACTTTGGGTCCCAACTGCTCTGCTTCTGATCTAGCTTCCTGCTAATGTGCCTTTGAAGGCAATGGATGATGGCACAAGGAATTAGGCCACTGCCACCCATGTAGGAGAACTGGATGGAGTACCTGGCTCCTAGCTTTAGCCTGGCCCAGACCTGGCTATTATGGCCATTTGGGGAGTGAACCAGAGGGTGGATGATCTTTTTTTCTCTGTTTCTCCTTCTCTCTCTGCCTTTCAAATAAATGAATCTTAAAAATAAAAATAGACAATGTGGGAATTATAGAACTAAAAATAAAATACCTGAAATAAAAAGCCTGCTGAGTTGGTTTTTTGGCCAAATGAGTGTGACAGAGGAAACAACAATGTACTTGAAGGTGTGATGGCAGCAGTGATCATCATTAAATTAGTTTGATTCGCATTTGTTCTCTGGATTCCTTGTTTCCTGTTTCTTTTATCATGTATTTTCCAAAAGCCTTTTTTTTAAACAACAACAAAAAAAGATTTATTTATTTGAAAGGCAGAGTTACAGCGTGGCAGAGGCAGAGAGAGAGCGAGAGTGAGCACCATCTTCTGTCCTCTAGTTCACTCCCCAAATAGCTGCAGTGGCCAGAGCTGGGCTCATATGAAGTCAGGAGCCAGGAGCTTCTTCTGGGTCTCCCATGTGGGTGCAGGGACCCAATGACATGAGCCATTTTCTACTGCTTTCCCAGGCTGTAGCAGAAAGCTGAATCAGGGTCAGCGCTGCAGCTCACTAAGCTAATCCTCCTCCTGCAGTGCCGGCACACTGGGTTCTAGTCCCAGTCGGGGCGCTGGTTCTGTCCTGGTTTCTCCTCTTCCAGTCCAGCTCTCTGGTGTGGCCCGGGAGGGCTGTGGAGGATGGCCCAAGTACCAGGGGGAAGCACCTGGCTCCTAGTAACAGCCTTTTGGGGGTGTGGGGGAGGGGTGTACCAACGGAAGGAACACCTTTCTGTCTCTCTCTCTCACTAAAAAAAACAGCTGGATCATAAGTGGTGCATGAGCTGGCTCAATAGGCTAATCCTCTGCCTGAGGCGCCGGCACCCTGGGTTCTAGTCCCGGTTGGGGTGCCAGATTCTGTCCCGGTTGCCCCTCTTCCAGGCCAGCTCTCTGCTGTGGCCAGGGAGTGCAGTGGAGGATGGCCCAAGTCCTTGGGTCCTGCACCCCATGGGAGACCAGGAGAAGCACCTGGCTCCTGCCTTAGGATCAGTGCAGTGCGCCGGCTGTGGCGGCCATTGGAGGGTGAACCAATGGCAAAGGAAGACCTTTCTCTCTGTCTCTCTCTCACTGTGTCCACTCTGCCTGTCAAAAAAAAAAAAAAAAAAAAAAAAAAAAAAAAAGTGGAGCAGCCAGGACTCAAACTGGCGCCCATATGGGATGCCAGCACTGCAGGCAGCAGCTTTACCTGCTACGGCACAGCACCGCCCCCCCCTCTTTTTTTTTTCAACCCAGCTTTCATTCCAGAAGTAAAGCCTTTCTGAGATCGATACCTTTTATCCTGAACACTTTTAATGCCTGGCTCTGTGGGCCATTCTGCAATCTACAGGATGAACGTCTAAGGTGAATATTTCTCCTGCTAGGGTGACTTTCGTTGACTGTCAGTCCTACACTCCCTTCCTCTCTATTCTGTATAGCTGTGCGCCTCTCCTCTCAGTCTGTGCAAAAGCTAATGTCAGGAACAAATGCTTCTGCTGTATTTGTTGTTTCCTTTTCTATTTTCAGGTAATTTGAAGTTAGTATCATTGTATGTTTCCTACATATGTGGTTATGTGGTTGAATTGTTCTACTTGCTGGATGATGATGAGAAAAGATGTGGATTTAGACTGCTCTGATTTTCCTCAGGCTGCCAAGAAGTCCATATCCTCTCCCCTCCGTTTTAAAAATCAAGGCTATGCAAACAAATAAAAACAAAACCCAAAATGAACAGAAGCCTCCTTATGAATTTTAGTTCATATCCCTGTTTTTAAAAAGAAAACTAAGTTTTCAACTTTCAAATTTTTCCTGATTGATTAGAAGAATAGAACTTTTATTTATTTATTTATTTGAAAGGCAGAGTTAGAGAGGCAGAGAGAGAGAGAGGTGTCTTCAATCTGCTGGTTCACTTCCCAAATGGTCACAACTGCTGGAGCTGTGCCTATCTGAAGCCAGGAGCCAGGAGTTTCCTCTGGGTCTCCCATGCGGGTGCAGGGCCCAAGGACTTGGGCCATCTTCTACTGCTTTCCCAGGCCTTAGCACAGAGCTGAATTGGAAGTGGAGTAGCTCGAACTCAAACTGGAGCCCATATGGGTTGCCGGTACTGCAGGCAATGGCTTGACCTACTATGACACAGTGCTGGCCCCAATAGTAGAACTTTTAAAGCAGTGTTTTGCAAAAATAATTTTCAGTTGAGGCTATAAAGTTTGAAAATATACATATAACCCATCTCTTTCATAACAAAAATAGAAAAGAAATTAATTTTTGTAATTTCCTTTATATTTAGGATATGTATAATTCTAATGTTTTTATGTGTTATATAGCAGTGCCATCAATTTCAGTTTTTTGCCATTAAACAAAATTTTCTAAAGGAACAACCCTTTTTTATTTCTCACCGTGTACATGTACCTCACTAATATACTTCATGTTATTAAATTTTTCCTACATTGTTTAGAGTGACAGTTGGATATTTTAACTGGGTAATTTGTAATTTTTATTACTGGATTTCTGTTTTATTTTCTAGCTTATTCAAGGTTGTGCTTGGTGGTGTGGAACAATCATTTTAAAATTTCTGACATCTAAAATTTTAGGTGTTTCGGACCACGTAAGTTCTTTCTATAACATAAAATTTCTTTAACATAAAATTTCATATAAGGGGCTAGTGCTGTGATACAGCAGGTGCCTGAGGTACCAGCATCCCATGTGGGCGCTGGTTAAGTCCTGGCTGCTTCACTTCCAGTCCAGCTCCCTGCTTATGTGCCTGGGAAAATGGCAGGGGATGGTCCAGATACTTGGGTCCCTGCACCCATGTGGGAGACCCAGATGTAGCTTCTGGCTCCTGGCTTCAGATTGGCCCTGTTCTGGCCATTGTTGCCATTTGGGGTGTCAACCAGCAGATGGAAGATTCTCTCTCTTTCTCTCTCTCTCTCTCTCTCTCTCTCACTGTAGCTCTGCCTTTCAAATAAATAAATGTTTAAGAAGTTATATAAATATGTAGCTGGATGAAAACTTCGAAGACATCTGTTTTTATCTCTTCATTTCACAGAGGTTAAGTATTTTCTTTAAGTTCCCCAGGCTAGTTATTAGCAGGGTCATTATTCAGTCCTGCCACTCAGTGATCTTTGCAATATGCTAAGAAAAAAGTATGGCACTGAATGCTGACTTAGTCTTCTAGGAAAACTGCTAATAATTTGTTCATATAGTTAATTCATTTATATTTCAGTTAAAATATAAATAATTTGTTTAATAAGCTTTTATTTATCATAGATTTTATAATGTGTGTAGTCTGTACTCTGAAATACAGAACTCAGTGCATTTTGCTTACAACTGTGGACTAAAATTAGGATATGACTTCATGTTTTAAGGATTTTCTTGTTATCTGAAAAGAAAATATTAGAAGTTCTCTGTTTTTTCATCTAGAAAAAATATAGAGAGCACTTATTCATATAATCTTTCTTTTTGTTTTAAGGGTATCACCTTAAATAATGGCCCTTTTCAAGACATAAGCCCTTTCTTAACTATTAATTTAGAGAGAAGAAAGTAATACATGGATTTATTTTTGATTTCTAGCACTTCATTTAGAAATAAACATACATGAGTGTATGATACAATAATCTATGAAATGTACCTTATCTAGTGCTATCCAATCAGAGCCCTGTACGAAAACTGTTAAATATAGCAAGGGACTATAGTTCTCTCTCTCTGAAAGAGGTGCTGTCATCATCCCATAAAACATGCATCCATGTTCATGTTAGATAACATTTCTAAATGTGAGGATTTATTTTCCATCAACTGCTAGCTTTGCATAGTAATTTATTAGGTTGGTTTGTTGCTGCTGTTCTCTAGTATGTGTGACACATTTCTGTTTTTCCTTTTATATAGTTTTTAATCCTTATTTTGTGGGAGCATGTATTTTTCTGATAAATTCTATTCTGACCTTGTAAATTATTTAAGTTAGTCTGTGATTTTTGTTTCTTGTTTTACATTATCACCTAATTCTTTATAAATGTGGGAAGTAACACACACACCCCTTTGGTAGTCATAAGTGACTTTTATTTGACAGTTGTGCACAAAACTTGACATTATTGAGTTAAATTATTCTTAGTTACTAGACTTACTCTAAATTAGAACATAAAATGTTAGGTAGCAACAGTGAATAAATGAAAACTTATGGTAATCATCAAACTTATCATTAAATATTTCAATCCTAATAAAGTAATTTGAATTATGATTTTACAAGCCAAATATTTTCCTTTCCCTGGTCTTCTGAGAATGCAGTGGAAAAATAATTATCTACAGTAGGTAGTAAGCAGTCAGTATAAAATAGGAGTTCTACATTGGATGTGATTGGTGTTGCTTATTTTTCTAAATAAGTGTTTAGAAATATTGAGATCAAATAATCAGAGATCAAGTAATAATCATGATAGTGTTATAATTCTTATGAGGAATAGCTGTCATAAATGACATGGATATATGTGGGTACTTTAGAAAGTTTGTGGGAAATTACAGTTAAAAGACTGATGATATTAGTGCCAAAAGTGAAAATCCATGCATATTTTTTCATAATATGCATTTTCCATGAATATTTTAAATATTTTTTGTATGTACAGGTTTCAGGCTTTTTGCACCAAAATAAACTTATCTTACAATTTTAGTCTCCATGAAATTCTTGAAGTACTCTCATACCAAATATTGTAACAATGTATGAGGCTTCATGAAAATGATAATAGATAAAATGTTTATGGTTTATAATATATGGTAAAACTACGAAAAGAAACTTTTTTTCAAAATAAATTATCTGATTATAAAATTTCTTGATTAACTTCCTGGTGGTTTCTTCTCAGCAAGTATTTTTATCTCTATCTTTTTTTTTTTTTTTTTTTTTTTGCTTATTTTTTTTCTGGCTTCTTCTTACTTGTCATTTCTCTTTATTTTCGGTTATCTTGATGAGAAGGTACACAGAACATCTAGTTTTTAGAGGCATCTATGTAGCGTGGGTATATCAGCTTTATAGATTAAACATATTAGTCTTATCAAATCAGTTCTACTGACTATAATAATTTATGGAATTTTAACTCACTTTATTTTCTTTCAGATTCGCCTAAGCGACCTCATAGCAGCCAGAATCTTAAGGTATACGGATTTCGATACTTTAATATACACCTGTGCGCCTGAATTTGACTTCATGGAACAAGCGGTATGAATGTTTCTATATTTTTTTCCTTCCTACAGGTATATTGACTTTTGCTCCTGTATTTTCTTTTTAATCTGAAATTCAAATTTTTTAGTCAAATATATAACTTACAGTATCATTTTATATTATTATTTTTCTAATCATATGTCCTTCCTAACCTATTACTCTTTTCTGTAAATCAATAATAGTGTCTTTCTTAAAGAGATAAATTCAGGAAGTGTGCTTAACATTATGTATGACCCATATTCATTATTATTACAAATAACTTTTAACAATCTAGGCCACTTGGAGAAATAGGACCATTCAGGAAAATAAAATCCAAATTCTTGTTAAGAAATTCAGTTTTAAGGGCTGGCATTGTGGCATAGCGGGTAAAGCCACGGCCTGCATCCCATATGGGCCCTGGTTCAAGTTCTGCCTGTTCCACTTCTGATCCAGCTCCCTGCTAATGACCTTGGGAAAGCAGTGGAAGATGGACCAAGTATTTGGGCCTCTGTACCCAGATAGGAGACCTGGAATAATCTCTTGGCTACTGGCTTCAGCCTGGCCCAGCCATGGCCATTGCAGCCATTTGAGAAGTGAACCAGCAGATGGAAGATCTCTCTCTCTCCCCAGTCTCTGTAACTCTGCCTTTCAAATAAATAAATTAATCTTAAAAAAGAAATTCACAGCCGGCGCCGCGGCTCACTAGGCTAATCCTCCGCCTAGCGGCGCCGGCACACCGGGTTCTAGTCCCGGTCGGGGCGCCGGATTCTGTCCCGGTTGCCCCTCTTCCAGGCCAGCCCTCTGCTGTGGCCAGGGAGTGCAGTGGAGGATGGCCCAGGTGCTTGGGCCCTGCACCCCATGGGAGACCAGGAAAAGCACCTGGCTCCTGGCTCCTGCCATCGGATCAGCGCGGTGTGCCGGCCGCAGCGCGCCGGCCGCGGCGGCCATTGGAGGGTGAACCAACGGCAAAGGAAGACCTTTCTCTCTGTCTCTCTCTCTCACTGTCCACTCTGCCTGTCAAAAAAAAAAAAAAAAAGAAATTCAGTTTTATTACATTTAATACCCCAAATATTAAAATACATGTTTAACAAAGTGTTGCCAATAAAGGTGGTATACTACTGTTAATGACTGTGAAATTATTGTGTTACATAAATGCATGGTTATTATCTTCTTAAAAATACTTACTTATTTGAAGGACAGCATTATAGAGAGATCAGTTAATCAATTGATGTGTCTTCCATCAATCCATTGGTTCATTCCCCGAAGGGGTCTCCCACATGGATGGCAGGGACCCACGCACTTGGGCCATCATCTACTGCTTTCCCAGGTACATAGCGGGGAACTGGAAGGGAAATGGAGCAGCCAGGACTGGAACCAGTGCTCATATGGGCTGCTGGTGTTGCAGGAGGTAGCTTAACTCACTGTGCCACAGCGCCAACCGTGCATGGTATTACCTTTTATAAAAAGTTCATGTTGCTAAGATTTGAAACATTTGCCTCTTGGTGGTATCATGGACCACAGGAGCAGTATAAGATCTTAGAGACTGCATAGTACACGTCTTTCACTTGCTGGAAAGACTTGCTTTAAGTACCATGTGAGCCATGTAGGACATGGGTTCTGATGGACTCAGAGCTCCTGGCTCAGTGTTCTTTCTTCTGTTTGTGGTCTACTTTCTTCTTCACAGAACATGGAAGAGTTGTCACTGGATGAGTCTGTGTAATTACAAATTCTAAATTAGTGGCAAATCTAATATTGAATTTTTACATTATTCTCTTATCCATCCAGGCAGCTATTCATTAATTTAAAATAAGCCAGTTCCTGCTTTCAAGAAATAGTTCAGTTACATGGTAATCACTCCTTATCACAATAACGGGTTCTGAGAATGGTACTTTGAGTAGTGACTTTGGCTAACTGTCTCCTTTTTCAGCTCTGGTTTCAGTAGTGAAATAATGGAACAGCAGCACAGGAAATGAAAGTGTAGTTCTCAGGGACCAGTAAATACACATTTTTAAACCTAGCATTATATAAACAAAGAAAAAATAAAACTGAAAAAAGGAACAGTTATAGATACGCCTAGTTCTGAGTTTAATAATTTTTAAAAGTTTTTTGAATGCTGCATGTCAGTTTTGTAATTTTGTTTCTTACATTAAAATTCAGAAGTTAGTAAATAATATACTGTGCTAATGATAAAGGCATTTTACCTCTAAAAAATTTCATGATGGCACTCAGTTTGACACAAATTTTTACTACATTAAGGCAAATTTCAATAAATAACTCGAAAAATTTTCTGTATTTTCAGACTCCACTGAGATACACAAAGACATTATTGCTTCCAGTTGTCATGATGGTTACTTGTTTTATCTTTAAGAAGGTATTTAAAAATTTTTATTGTTGGCTTTTGGGTTCTTGATAAGGATTGCAGTATGTTCCTGATTTATTTGGGAGACTGAGATAAAATTTCTCTGGAGGAAGCTGCCATCTTTTCTGTAGGAAAGAATCCTGCCCCCATCTGATCCCCTGCCCAGTAAAATAATAAACTTACAACACTAGTAAGTAGTTATCTACATGTTAAAGCTTAGGATTTTAGAACCTAAGTAGACCTTAAATATCTACCTACTTAAACAACATTTTTTTTTAAAGATTTATTTTATTTATTTGAAAGACAGAGTTACAGAGAGAGGTAGAGACAGAGAGAGAGGTCTTCCATCCACTGGTTCACTCCCCAGATGGCCACAACGGCAGGAGCTGCACCAATCCAATCCCAGGAGCTTCTTCCCGGTCTCCCAAGTGGGAGCAGGGGCCCAAGGACTTGGGCCATCTTCTGCTTTCCCAGGCCATAGCAGAGAGCTGGATCAGAAGTGGAGCAGCTGGGACTAGAACCAGCGCCCATATGGGATGCCGACACTTCAGACCAGGGCGTTAACCCGCTGCACCACAGCACCAGCCCCTCATCTTTTTTTTTTTTTTTTTTTTTTTTGACAGGCAGAGTTAGACTGTGAGAGAGAGAGAGACAGAGAGAAAGGTCTTCCTTTTTCCGTTGGTTCACCCCACAAATGGCCGCCACAGCCAGCAAGTTGCGGCTGGTGCCCTGCGCTGATCCGAAGTCAGGAGCCAGGTTGCTTCCTCCTGGTCTCCCATGCGGGTGCAGGGCCCAAGGACCTGGGCCATCCTCCACTGCCTTCCCGGGCCACAGCAGAGAGCTGGACTGGAAGAGGAGAAACTGGGACAGAATCCGGCACCCCAACAGGGACTAGAACCCTGGGGTGCTGGCACCACAGGGGGAAGAATAGCCTAGTGAGCCACAGCGCTGGCCCCATTGTTTGTTTTTTAATAGAAGTTTTAACTTGAAGTTCTTTGCCTAGGGTAGAGCTGGGACTAAACTGTTCCTGAAGATTCCATTTATCATTAAAAAAAGAAACTTATTTCTAGTGCGGGTATTTATATGAATTATTCAGAGCATGTTAAATGTAACATTCCATAAAGAACTTTATTGATTTCGTTCTGTTCACAGACTACTCGTGATATCTCATGTGTCTTATCTACAAACACTTATCTAAGGTAATTATAGTTGTTTTTAAGACAAATTTTATTCAGTTAACTTACTATCATGCTAATTTTTTCAAATGCATATACATTAAGCTTTAGGTTAATTAAGAAAGGAGATATGAGCCAAAGTTAGATGTTTCTTCAAAAAGATTACTATTCTGTGAACTAACTTGAAGTTTTATTTGATTTAGCTTAATATATCACTAGAACTAGCAACAGTAAGAGCAGTAAGCTCAAAATTTATTTTGGTCATACTTTATTTTTTAAGCTTTCATAGAAGATCACTTTTTTTCTGAATAATTATGAAAGAATTTTTTATGTTTATTGTTAAAATTGTTTGTTGTATCATGTTTTTTGGCAGTTCTAGTAAACTCAGTAGAGTTACAGCAGCAAAACATTGCACGACTCATGTAAATCGGACATAAAGTGTTCTGGCACACTGGAAGTAAATTGCGAAGAAAGCTTTCTGATGGAAAGCATATCTAGTAGCAAACTATAGAAATGATCCCTGAGTTGTATCTATGTAAAAACGCATTCATTAAATAGAGAAAAAGAAAACGAAAAGAAAGCATATCTAAGGTTAACTTTTGTGGTTTTAATTGTGCCATTTGATTCTAGTCAATTACCTTTATTGTTAAGAATAGTTTCAGATTTACAGAAAGATTATGAAGCTAGTATAGTTTCCTGAACTGCATATCCCATGCTGAATTTCCTTTTTTTTTATTTTTTATTTTTTATTTATTTATTTTTTGCCAGGCAGAGTTAGAAAGAGAGAGAGTTATACACAGTGAGAAAGAGATAGAGAGAAAGGTCTTCCTTCCATTGGTTCACACCCCAAATGGCCGCTATGGCTGGTGCTGAGCTGATCTGAAGCCAGGAGCCAGGTGCTTCCTCCTGGTCTCCCATGCAGGTGCAGGGCCCAAGTACTTGGGCCATCCTCCACTGCCCTCCTGGGCCAAAGCAGAGAGCTGGCCTGGAAGAGGGGCAACTGGGACAGAATCTGGCACCCCGACCGGGACTAGAATCCAGGGTGCTGGTGCCGCAGGCAGAAGATTAGCCTAATAAGCCGCGGTGCTGGCCCCGTGCTTGAATTTCTAACCAGTTTTGTATGGTTGTCAGAGGAGCTAATGAAGACGGTAGGTGTGTTTGTTGAAATCATTTCCAAAATAAGTGAGAGTACAGACCAGCTGTGATTTGTTCTGGTCAGGAGGAGCCCAGGTAATATGTCTTGTTATTCTAAAAGGAGTGTATGAGAACCCTGAAAACTGTTCACATAAAGAGTACACAAAGGGACTAGGATTACTTAACTAGATACTAGGAGACTGAGGGGTACATGGCGACTGTCTTCAGATATTTGAGAGGGTGTTAAGTGGAAGAAGACAGATGTGAGGGGCCAACAGGTAGAAGATAATTAGCTCAGACGAAGGAAATCTTTCTTACTAATTACATTCCTGAAAGTGACAGGCCAAGGTGGGGGCACGGGAATTGTTTAAATCACAGGAATAATACATGCTTATCGTATTACATTCAGGAAAAGCAGCATATCAAGAAAAGGGGCATCGTTGCCCTCCCTTTAATCTGTTCCTCAGAGGTGCTGACTGCAAGCAGATTTGGATACGTCATTCTAGGAAACATATAGAAACAGTTATTAAAAACGGAGTCTAGAACTCATTATTATGCAGCCTGTTCTTTTGTGTAACAGTGTGTCTTGGGCACATGTCTAGATCTCCCTTATTCTTTTTGATGGTCAAGCATCTTATTGTTTGCCTTCGTGGGTGAGTACCAGGGATTTAGCCATAACTATGTAAGTAGATGTTTGGAATACATTTAACTTTGTGATAACAACTGATGTTATAGTAGTGAACATCTTTACAACTTTTCACCCTTTATCCAGAATTTCTGTAGCTTGGAATATTTGAAATGGGTCTGCTAGAAGCATATTTTTTAATTTGACAAACTCTAAGAAATTGCAATGATGAAAGTATCCATTTCCCTGCATCTCTGTAAACATCAATTTTATCAAACTTTAAAATTTTTGTGATAGAAAAAAAGGAATAACTTATTTTATAAGTCTTATCATTGATGTTTTGCATCTTTTCTTATGTCTGTTGACTATATTTCTTCTTGACCTTTTAAAAATTGATTTGTGGTGGTTTGTGTTTTTTTTTAATAGACAGTAACCTTTTGTCTATTGTGTGTATCACATAATTTTTTCCAGGATGTCAATTTATAGTTTATTTATGGTTTGCGCTTTATAGAACTTTAAAATCTCTGAATAACCACAACTATCCATTTTCTGTTTTCTGTGTTGCATAGAAAGTTTCCTTACATTAAAAAACATTAAAATATTCTCCATACTTTAGTAATTCCTGTTGTAGATAGCGATCATTAATGTTTCTTGCATTGATTTGGTACTGAGGTGACATCTAGGATTCTTTTTTCTCATCCCAGCACAATATCACCTAATCTTTTTGCTGCCATTTGAAATGTCTGCTCTTATCACTTACTAGTTGATTCTGATAGGCACTTGAGACTGTCTCAGAGTCTCTCTTGAATTGATCTATTTGTTTCTGAGCCAGAACAACACGGTTTTGTTCCTCTTCCTTTATTTTACGGTTTGTCATGTTTTCTTAGACAGGGATAACTGTGCTCAGGAGGCCTCTCTTCCCCAGGCACCTATCATAGCCCTTTGGATTTGCTTCTGATTTATTAAACAAGGGTTTACTCTTTACAGGATTGCTTCTGCAATCCGGGATTCTTGGGTAGCTCTACTTAATGGTGTGGGCAAGTCTCTTAACGCTTCCGGGCCACAGCCTCAGCACCCATTAGTGGAGGTGGTCACACTGGCCTCCGAGGGTCACAGATATGAGAGTCAGTGCGTGCAGACTACTTAGAATTGCCGACAGAAGTAGCAGCTATGTGTTTGTTATTGCTGCTGCTGTTCTAATTCTTCCATTTTAGTCAAGTTTTCTAGTTTTTCTTCCCTATGAGTCTTCTTGAGGTTCTTTCATATGGATTTTAAAGTGTCTACTTTTTCTCTTGCAGTAGAAAAGCGTTGATAGTGTTTGCTGACCTGTCACTGCTGGTTTCCAGAGAGCTGTTTGACTCCTGATTCACAGCACGCATGTGTCCAGCCACCACCCCCTCTTTCTTTTTCCTCTGTGTTCTAGGGGAATTCTGTGACTGAGTTTTCAACATGACCATCTTAAGCTGTGTACATTTTTCTTACTTAGCCTTTTTTGAAGTTTTAAAGTAGGAAAACGTTGTTTTTCCCCCAGGGTTTCTGATTGCTCCGTGTCATTGCAGCTTGCTCTAATTATATGAATGCAGTACATTCTCAGAGTTCTCTGAAGATAGTAGTGGGCATTTTCACTTGATACACTCTTTCATCTCTTATATTAGCTCTGTTTCCGAAGAGGATTTTTTGTCTCATTCATCTTGCTGTTTCTGTTTCATTCTATTTGTGCCTTAAATATTCATATTTTAGGCCGGCGCCGCGGCTCACTAGGCTAATCCTCCGCCTTGCGGCGCCAGCACACCAGGTTCTAGTTCTGGTCGGGGCGCCGGATTCTGTCGCTGCTGCCCCTCTTCCAGGCCAGCTCTCTGCTGTGGCCCGGGAGTGCAGTGGAGGATGGCCCAGGTGCTTGGGCCCTGCACCCCATGGGAGACCAGGAAAAGCACCTGGCTCCTGGCTCCTGCCATCGGATCAGCGTGGTGTGCCGGCCGCAGCGTGCCGGCCGCGGCGGCCATTGGAAGGTGAACCAATGGCAAAGGAAGACCTTTCTCTCTCTCTCTCTCTCTCACTGTCCACTCTGCCTGTCAAAAAAAAAAAATTTTCATATTTTAAATTAGTTACTAGATTATTTGCATCAACATTTGTGGTCGAGGTTCTTGTTGATTGTTATAGTTAGACCTCTCCCTGGCTTAGCATCCCAGCACAAGCTTCTGTTGTGACTAGGAGATTTGGAGAAAAGTGGGGAATCCTTTCCCTTGACCCCACTGGGGGAGGGAGCCGCAGTGAAGGCAGTGAGAAACCTTCCCCCAACCACCCTTTTTATGATCTGTGGATCTGAGTTCCTTTGAACTCTGTCTTGTTTCTCTTTGCAATCCCCCAGTCCTTGTTGGAAGGCCCCAGCATCTTGTAGAGCCCTTTATAAAAGTCAGACATCCAGCCTTTTCAATGGAACTTTGGCCATCTTCTACTGCTTTCCCAGGCCACAGCAGAGAGTTGCATTGGAAGTGGAGCAGCCGGGACTAGAACCAGCACCCATATGGGATGCCAGCGTTGCAGACTGGTTCTTTAACCCACTGTGCCACAGCGCTGATCCCAAAATAGGTATTTTCTTACCTCTTGTGTTAACCTAATGTAAACTCTGTGAGGATAAGAATGGTAAGAATGTCATCTGTACTATTGCCACTGTATTCTCTGCACAATGCCTAGAACACAGTATGTATACCATAAATATTTAGTGGATTGGAAAAATTTTTCTGGAACTAAAAGTATTTTTTATCCAGTAGTTTTTCTTCTAGAAATGTATTCTAAGGAAATAGTCACAGATGCTCGCAAAATTTTATATACAAGGATGTTCACATTGTTTATAATTGTGAAAAATGGAAACAATTCAAAAGTCCAGTAATGGTTGTCTAAAGTATATGTCATATGTAAGTTGAATATGTAATAAAAAGATGTTTCTATTCATTTGTACTTCCAGAGGCTCACTCTCCAGGGATCAGTAAAACCCATTTTATCTTAACCTTAAATAGGATGACTGTAAATTATGCCTTTTAAATTTACTGTAATTTTTAGTAGTATTATTTAATCCTTTTTATTTTTATACTTATACTCAAGTAGTTTAAGGGAATCAAATTTTATAAAATCAAAGAATAAATTAAACTTACTGTTAGGTAATTATCGTGTAATGGACATTCAGTAAATAGGTAATTTTCTGTTTTTTGTTTAATTCCAGAAAACAGCTCCTTGAGCATGGTGAGGTAAAGCTTTCATTTTAATCTCGAGTCGACGTGTGTATTAAATTCTAGTTAAGGGTAATTCACAGAGGGATGGCCTTGCTGCCGAGGCAGGTGGTGCTTGAATGCTCAGCACTGGTGATGAATTTCTGCTGATCTTTCCCATTCCTTAATTTGCTCTCACTTTGGAGTAGTAATAGGATCTGAAGGCCAGTGGGTTGATTGATGACCATGGACCATAATGAATTGCATTCATTCATTCATTCTCTCATTCCACAGTGAGGAGCGTTTTGTTTCCAGCCTGCCTGCTGAGCTAGTCAGCTAGAGCCCATCAGGGCAGCCCCCCCGGCCTGTGACTGGAGGCCTTCTGCCACCGTGTAGGCTCCATGGCCAGCTGGCTACAAACTCAGCCGCGTTACAGGATGTATAAGGTCGTATAGTAATACTCCTGCCCTGAAGTGTTTGCCATTTTACAAAGGAGATGTTAGCAAAGCCACATTCAAGTAGTGCTAAATTATTTTGTGGCATAGAAAGGGAAAGTGGGCAGTATAGACTGAGAAGATGATTTCCTAAATTAAATGACTTTAAGTTGTCTTTTTTTAACATTATATTCCAAAATAGTTTTAAATTTTCTAAGTAAAAATTGTGAAGTAGTAGTACGAGGAGTCCCTATATACCCTACAGCCACTCTGTTACTAACATCATATTAGTCTAATTGTCACAGTTAATAAACCACACCCAGCTTCCCCTAAGTTTTTTTTTTAATCTTTCCCACTCCTCCTGGACTCTAGTAATTACATTCTGTGTTCATATTGAGGCTATTTTTTTTCAAGCTCCCATATAAGAGGGAGAGCATGCAGTATTTGTCTTTCTGTATCTGGTTTGTTAAGGGAAATACTAAATGTATAAGAGAAGGCAACTGAATTTAAATCTTATAGGAATATCTTATAATACGTTTTTGTGAGTAGTTGCTACATGCCTCGCACTGTGCTGTTTAATTCTCATAATATTCCCATTTTGTAAAGAGGGAAATTACATTAATTACATTAAATACCAACATTGCAATGACTTAACTCAGTAGGAGTCAATCCTTTGCATACATAAAGTTACAACCAGGAGTTCCTGATTAGCAGGTGGCTGTGTGACCATCCTGATTGAGGGACCCAGATGCCTTCTCTCCCTGGCTCTGCCATCGTCAACACATGGTTCCCAGGGCTGCGCTGCTTGCCTGTGTCAAGCCTGCAGAGAGGGAACGTGACCTTGTCCACAGGGAGGTCTGTACGGCGAGGCCTGGGAGAGGTGCAATCCCTGCCCGCCCTCAGCCTGCACTCTGGGCCCGGGCATGCAGCTGGCAGGAAGGCTGGAAGCTGGTCCAGCTGTGTGTCTAAGAAGAAAAGAAAAGGGGGCTCTGCCTGGAACTGAGGGACTCAGGGAAACTGAGCAGCGTTTGGAGATTCCACAGCTAACTTACTACAGAGAGAGCCTCCATTCATGGGGTGACTCCCCAGCTAACCACAACGACCCACACTAGGCCAAGGCGGAAGCCAGGAGCCAGTCCCAACACAAATTTGCCACATGGCTGTCAGAAACATAGTTTCTTGAGCCATCCCCACTGCCTCCAAGTCCGCATCTGCAGAAAGCTGGAGTCAGCACCCAGAGCCAGTCATCCAACAGGCAGTCTGATGCAGGATGTGGACACCCTGTCATTTTAACCACTAGGCAAAACCACTGCCCCTCTATCAGTTTTACATGCATACCAATTTAGTCTTTATTATGTGCTTCATGTATACCAAGTCCCCACTTTAAGCAATTTACAGTGTCGGGGAAGGTAATTATATATGCAGTGATAAAGTCAACACAAAGGTGGTACAGAAGAAGAAATGATTATATGGAAGAGGTGGTATGGATAGGAAAGATTTTTTGAAGTAACTTTCCAAGAAAAATAAGCATAGCATTTACGAAAGTCAGAAGAAGCTGTACATGTGCAAAGAAAGCATAAGGTTGCATGTTATGTTCAGAGTACAGTCGAATCAGTATTGCTGATGCAAAAAAAGGTAAAAAGTAGCAAGAAGAGGGCCTGGAAAAGTAGGCAGGGCTCAGACTATGGAGGCCTTGTACACAAGGAGTCTGGACTCCATTCTGGACTTTCTGGTTAACCAGGAGGTGACACAGGCGGCCTGAGTTGTGAATATGTGCTCTAGGTCTGTGGAGGGAAGCCCAGCTGGCTTTTTACAATGACACAATGGCAGGGAAGCCCACTGGCAGGAAGTCAGTGCTGACAACCCGTTAGTCTTCAAATGCCTGGTGTGTAGGCAGGTGAGAGGTTTACCTTTTTAAAGAGAGCAGATTTTTCTGGAAGGGATGGCACATTTTGAGGGTCCATGAGGAGTTTTCTGTCCGTGGGATGTGAGGCCGACTTTTCACCCCTCTGCGACCCAGGACTCCCTTGGTGAATGTCTCCCTACTATTTGAGGACAGGGACTGTTGTCACTTTAGAGATGAAAGGCTGCAGAGGCCTAAGACCTGGGTGGAGGCCGGGGCACTGCTCACTGAATATGTGATGAAAACTAAGGAATACATCTTCCCCAGTGTTTCAGCTAGGTGAGGATTTGTTAGGGTAATTCTTCACCGGTGCTCTGAATCACTAATAGGCTGTGTCCCTCAGCTCACTAAACAGACCCTGAGTTACCTCCCTATTGTTGTGATACTGGTGGTTCCTTAGCTGAAAGGATCTTGTTACTATTTTTTTCTCCTGTAGAGTGTATTTGCCTATATTTTATCAAATTAGTACCTTTAATTTTTTTAAATTTTCATTTTATTTGAAAGATAAACGGAGACAGAGACGGATTGATCTTCCAGCTGCTGTTTTACTCTCTAAATGCCCCCAGCAAGGCTGAAGCCAGGAGCTGGGAACTTAGTCTGGGTCACCTATGTAGGTGGTAGGGGCCCAAGTACTTGAGCCATCACAGCTGCTGGAATGGAAAGAGGAGGGGAGACTCAACTCAGGCACTCTGATATGGAATGTCTGTGGATCTGTAGAAGAGATGCCTGTTGTGGATAGGTGATTAAAATCGACGGCTTCTGCAATCTACCAATCTGTGCTTTAGTGGTTTGAAACAAAAGGACTTATTTAGAAATGAAATGAGGTTGGTGTTTCTCATTCTCTCCACAACGTGTCCACAATTAATCATGCCCAAAGATGAGTTTGGTTAAAGAAAAATAAAGA
This sequence comes from Oryctolagus cuniculus, assembly GCF_964237555.1. Lineage (NCBI taxonomy): Eukaryota > Metazoa > Chordata > Mammalia > Lagomorpha > Leporidae > Oryctolagus > Oryctolagus cuniculus. The sequence continues at coordinate 25,765,865 of NC_091447.1, read as the reverse complement.
ATTGATTTTGAAATTAAGTTTCCCCCATTCCAACATTGTGTCCAATAAATATGAAAAAGAATTTAAACATTTTGGGTCCAGCTTTTGCCATTCTATTTTAAATATAAACTATGTATTTCTGAGTAAAATATAACATTTGAAAATTGCAAGGCCGGCACCGTGGCTCAATAGGCTAATCCTCCACCTTGCGGCGCCGGCACACCGGGTTCTAGTCCCGGTCGGGGCGCCGGATTCTGTCCCGGTTGCCCCTCTTCCAGGCCAGCTCTCTGCTATGGCCAGGGAGTGCAGTGGAGGATGGCCCAGGTGCTTGGGCCCTGCACCCCATGGGAGACCAGGAAAAGCACCTGGATCCTGGCTCCTGCCATCGGATCAGCGCGGTGCGCCGGCTGCAGCGGCGGCCATTGGAGGGTGAACCAACGGCAAAGGAAGACCTTTCTCTCTCTGTCTCTCTCTCTCACTGTCCACTCTGCCTGTCAAAAAAAAAAAAAAAAAAAAAAAAAAAAAAAAAAAAAAGAATCAGGTCCTCTAACAGGAGTATGGAGAAATAACGGACTGCTAGTAGGAAGTGAAGGTGGCTCTACAGATTATAGAACAGCAGATACGAGGAAAAGCCATCATCCTCGGGCCAAGATATGGCATCCAACAAGAAGCTTGCAACCACCCTCCCTTACCAGAATCAAAAAAAAAAAAAAAAAAGAAAATTGCAAAAAGACAGAAAAATTAATACTCTAAAGTACCTGCTGTTAACTTTTTTTTTTGAAAAGCATTTTATTTTTTAAAATGCTTTTTTTTTTATCTTTTATTTAATGAATATAAATTTCCAAAGTACGACTCATGGGTTACAATGGCTTTCCCCCCCATACCGTCCCTCCCACCCACAACCCTCCCCTTTCCCACTCCCTCTCCCCTTCCATTCACATCAAGATTCATTTTCGATTATCTTAATATACAGAAGATCAGCTTAGTATACCTTAAGTAAGGATTTCATGCTGTTAACTTTTGGTTGTTTTCTTACAGTACCCTCCTCCCCACCAGCTCTGGACATGTACATATATGTGCATAGACTTTTTTTCTAATTTATATTTATTTGAAAAGCAGAGTGACAGGGAGAGACAAAGGGAGAGATCTTCCATCCACTGGTTCAATCGCCAAATGGCCACAACGGCCATGCTGAGGCCAGGAGCCTAGAACTCCATCCAGGTCTCTCCCTCGTTGGGGGCAGGGGCCCAAGTACTGGACCACGTACTGTTGCTTTCCCAGGTGCATTAGCAGGGAGATTAAACAGAAGCACAACAGCTGGGACTCTAGCCAAACTGACCCTCCAGTGTGGGAGGCCAGTGTTGAAAGAGGTGGCTTAGTCTGTCAGCCTCACGTAGACGTTTTTCATAGAATTATTAGGATTCTGTGTGTACAGTCTTACACCCTGAAAGCTCTTCCATGCCATTACATATCACGTTTAATGACTGTGTACTTGGGGAACAGTAGTGATTTAGTTGCTAATTCCACTTTATTGACCACTTAGGTTGTTTCGTACATTCAGTCATCATCTTTGCATTTTTGTTATTCCCTTAATTCCTGGAATGGAAATTAAGGCAATGGTATTGGCACTTTTTTAGGCCCTCGATAAACATTTTTTAAAATATTTATTTATTTATTTGAAAGAGTTACACAGAGAGAGAAGGAGAGGCAGAGAGAGAGAGAGCTGCCATCTGCTGGTTTACTCCCCAATTGGCTGCAACAGCTGGAACTGTGCTGATCCAAAGCCAGGAGCCTGGAGCTTTCTCCTGGCCTCCCACATGGGTGCGGGGGCCTAAGCACCTGGGCCATCTTCTACTGCTTTCCCAGGCCACAGCAGAGAGCTGGATCGAATGTGGAGCAGCCAGGACTCCAACTAGTGCTCATATGGGATGCCAGCACTGCAGATGGCAGCTTTACCCGCTATGCCACAGCACTGGCCCCAATAAACATTTTTTTAAATTAAAAAAATGTATTGATTTTTTTATTAAAGATTTATTTTATTAATTTGAAAGAGTTACTGAGAGAGGTAGAGAAAGAGAGAGATCTTCCATCCACTGGTTCACTCTCCAGATGGCCACAATGGCCAGAGCTGCGCCAATCCAAAGCCAGGAGCCAGGAGCTTCTTCTGGTCTCCCATGTGGGTGCAAGGGCCCAAGCACTTGGGCCATCTTCCACTGCTTTCCCAGGTCATAGCAGAGAGCTGAATCAGAAGAGGAGCAGCCGGTACTAGAACCGGCACCCATATGGGATGCTGGCACTGCAGGCCAAGGCTTTAACCCGCTGCGCCACAACGCCAGCCCCCTGTATTGAGCTATTCTTTCAGTGTTTGTTTCATTGCATTCTAACAATCTATTAATATCAGTTTGGTAGATGAAATCTCATTATCTTTGACATTTCTTTGAATGTAAGTGAATTAGAACATATATACTTGTCATATGCTTTTTGTTGCATTATTTGCCCATTTTCATATCCGTGTTCTAGTGAGAAGTTGACATTTTATATATTTCTGTTATAAAAGTTTTGCTTGACTTGCTCATTGGAGACCCACCTTGATCAAAGTAGGGTATCCTATTAATTAGTACAAAGACTTAATACTACTACTACTTTAAAAATGATATAGTTTATGTTGTGCTGTGGTTTCTCTTGTTGACTGAATGGCACACACACTTGGGAAAAGCATCCCATGTGTCTCTGTGTCCATTGCTCTCCTCTCACTTTGCACAAATCCTTGTACATAACACCTGCTCTTCCCAGCTGCGGTGGCATCCCATATCCTGCACCCTTTGGCTTCTTTTCCTGCCCCATTTTCCTGCCCATTGTACTTTCATGGATTGATTTATTTGTGATGTATATTTACCATCTGACTCTCTTTATCAAATAAACTGAAGTGCCAGCCTCACAAGGGAAGATAGCAGCGACTGTTGTATCCTCAACACACAGAGCCTGGCATCTATGAGTTTCATGCATTTGTGAAATCTTTGCTGAATGAATGAATAAGTAGTAATAGATTTGTCATGAAGTTAGAAGATCTGTGTCTGAATGAATAATAGTTTAAAGGTGCTTTGTTTATTAATTTTAAAACATAGAAAGCAAAAATGTCATTTTGTTTTATTTGTGTTTTTATAGCTGATTTTTCATGCACTGCAGTTGTTGGCATTTACTGGCCTTGCCATTTTAATTATGAGGCTGAAGCTGTTTTTGACACCACACATGTGTATTATGGCTTCCTTGCTCTGCTCACGACGGGTAAGGGATTAATTTTTGGATAGTGCACTATAATAACTGGAGCAGCTACAGATACCATGGCTTTGCTGAATGATCTGAAACATAAAAACACCAAGTGTTGTATCTAACTTAAAGGATGTAGAGTATTAGTTCATGACTCACTGTAGAGTAAGAAAAACTTCAAGTATCAGAAAATTACTCCTAGACTTTAACTGATAATTCCATGACAAGTGGGATGAGGCTCTCTCTTTCCCCTTAGTTGGTATCTTATTCACAATCTTTCGGAGTTTGGGTTTGTAAAAGTTTTCTGGCCCATCGCATCTACCCCAAAGTACTTATCAAAAACTGATTGCATGCAAAATAATTGCTCTAGTACATTCCTGTTTGGATTAGAGAATCCCCAAGAAAATCTGTCCGTTCTGGAGTTTCCTAATTGTATCTAACATTAAAGTAGCAAGATAAAATACCTAGCATGTTGGGATAAAGGCCCGTGTAGAAACACCTTATTTAGTTTTGAGTGTGAGTGTACTGCTTTACAATACCATAATGTCTGTTTATCTAAGAAGAGGGTTATGTGTCAATGCTAATGGGCTTTCCTAGTGATTCGAGATTTTCATGAAAGACAGCCAGATATTAAGGGACTTCATTCTAAGATGTTTCAAAATTCTTTCACTAACCTTGATTCCTGGCAGTAAATCAATACTACGATCAAATATTCTCTCCCAAATTCTTTCAAGAGGAAAGTTCGATTTTCAACCAGGCCCTGAAATTCCAACATATTTGTTGTTTTTAAACAACAGATAGGAGTTCTGTGTATTTGTGTACTGATAACAAAGGGCAATCATTTTGGTTTAAACTGTAAAATGAGAATTTTTTGACTCTATAGGTGCAAATTTATTATTGACTCAATTTTTTTATTGACTCAATTTTATGATTTTATATAAGAATTATAAATAAGTGGTTTCTTTCATTTCAGCTCTTTGGCTGGCTTTTTTGCAGAATTCGTTTTGAGAATGTTATCTTTGGCATTTTAACAGTGATGTCATTACAAGGTTGTGCAAACCTCCATAATCAATGGAGCATAATAGGAGAATTTAATAATTTGCCTCAGGAAGAACTTATTCACTGGATCAGATACAATACCAGACCAGGTATGTGGCTATTTGATTATACGTATGTTTAGTTTTATACACACACACATACACACACATTATGTAGCTGTATAATTATTTCATATATTTTATGTACATTTATGAGAAGACTTTGAAAAGTTCATGGAAATAGAATTAAAAGATAAAAGTAAAAATGCAAACTATTTCTCAGCATAAGTTACATCAAGTTCAAGATGTTTTTGTAAGTGATGATATGTGTCTTTTATTTTTTGAGCACCTTAATGATAAACAATTTTTATTTTTTATTTAAATATTTTCCCCCAGCAACATTTTATTTAAGGCATAAAAACTACATGCATTTCATAAATACAACTTTAGGAACACAGTGATTCTTCCTACCCTACCCATCTTCCCATTCGTATTCCCACCCTTCTTGCTCCTCCCTCTCCTATTCACATTTTTTTAGTTTTTACTAAGATCTATTTTCAATTAACTTTATACACATAAGATTATACTAAGTAAAGAGTTCAACAAATGGTATGGGGAAAAAAAAAAAAACCCGTTCCTCAACAGTTGAGACTGTTAGGGTCCGAAAACGCCCACCGCCCAAAGAACGACTCCAAGAGACTTTTCTCTCATGCAACCAGCAAAGGGTTAAAGATTTATTGATCCAACATGTTGGGGCTCTCTGAACATACAAGAACAGAGGAGCAGCGAGGAACTACAGCATAGGGTTTATAAAGGCAAAAACCGCAAAATCGGGAGGGGGGAAGAGAATACACAGTTGCTAAGCGGTTGCTAAAATCTTACAATCAGCAATTATGATCTTAAGACATAGACAAATTACATCTTCATTATTAGCCCAGGTAACCCAGGTGCAACCTTTCTACTTTTAAGCTTGAGCAGTCATGCTAGGGGGTTTTTGTGCTCTGCCAAGGGTGATGTAGTGCACTGCTATTGTCCGACTATTTGAGATCATAGTTTCAGACCAGAATCTCACGGTGGGGGGGGTGCTTTTCCAGAATGGAGTCTCAAGTGCTCCAAAATGAGTCCCTACTGTCAAGGTGCTACTTCACTCTGTCTTATTTTCACAGCTGTACCAGGAAGGTTTAAACCTGTAAGCTTAAGCTTAACTTTTTACACCCACACATATACAATTTTAACTCTTCAAGACAAGAGCTGTTCAAAGTTATCATATCTCAAAGTGTCAATTTTACTTCTGTAGATTACCTTTTAGGTGCTCTATTAGTTACCACAGATCGGGGAGAACATATGGTATTTGTCCTTTAGGGACTGGCTTATTTCACGAAGTATGATGATTTCCAGTTGCATCCATGT